>NC_057346.1:115229466-115384466 GCF_016509475.1 Prionailurus bengalensis
ACCCGACTCACCAGTCAGTCACAGTATCTGACATGACCACGTCTCCCCACGGGCCCAGGTTCTTAGCTGAAGCCCTTCAGGCGGGTCCCCCTGGCGGAGGTCTGATGCTGCTGGGAGGTGGAGGGAACAGGCTGACACTGGGCTGTGACTCTAGGTGGGTGCGACGAGAGGGGGGAAGTGTGGCCACAGGGCTGTCCCTGATGTGAACTGGCCCCATCCAGGTAGGTCTCCTGGAGCCTCCCTGGGGGAGGAGGATGGCAGCGTCGACCCCCGGCGTGGGCCAAGGACCACAGCCTCCGCTGTCCCTCCCCTGGCCCCTCAACGGGTTCCCAGAGGTCTTGGAGACACTGGGAGCTTCCTCCAATCACTTCTGCATTTCTGTCCAGGTCCCTTCCCACTCTGCCTGTGGGTGGGGCCTGTCTAGGCTACAGGCTCCCCAGCCAACCTGGCTTTGGTCCCCCCAGCCCCTCAGGCAGAAGCCAAGACCGCAGACAAAGGGTGGTTTACCTTCCTCTCCCTGACTGGTGACTCCAGCCTGGCTCAGGGCCAGCCTCAGGGGGCCCACAGGCCCACCCTCCTGGAGGGACAGAGGCAGGAGCAAGCTCCCAGGAGGCATGGGCAGTTCCAGGGCTCGGCCAGAGGGCCGCACCTGGGAGCTTGACCTCAGGAGCCTAATCCCCCTCTGCAGACACAACAAAGGGGGACGAGGGGCTGAAGACAGACCCCAAGGGGGCTTTGCTCCCTGCGGGGGGGATGTGGAGGGCTTCTCGGAGGGGTGCCCCAGCTCAGCTCGGGTTCAGGGTGGGACTTCCATAGATAGATGCGGGGCTGGGAGCTGGCAGGCGTCCTGGGGGCAAAAATTCAGAGTGGGAGTGATCAGGGGGTGGACAAGTGGGAGAGGGACAGGGGTGCTGGGCACCCCCGGGCGGCTTCGGCCCGGAGCCCCAGCACCTGTGGGCCAGCACCCACCCAGGCCCGCAGCCCCAGCCCTCCCCCGGCCCCGGGGAGGGAGTGAGCCGTGCTGCCCATCGGTGGCCTGGGAACGCCCACCTCGCCTGGGCCTGCCGGCTCCACCTGAGACAACATCCTGGCCTCGATAACACGGATTTCGCGCACTTGGGCGCACACAGCACTAATCTGTTTATCTGCAAGGTCATCCAGGCCGTGCCCGAGAGGAGTCCACACTGGGCTGTGCCAGGAGAAGGGAAAAGGACTCTGCTGGGCGGCAGGGGCCCCTCCCCCTTCCCTACGGGGGTCATCTTGGAGCCGTGCCTGCCTGCAGGACAGCTGGGCCAGGAAATGGCCTCCATCCGTGGTGGCAGCCGGGTCCCGGGACAGGGGACAGCTCAGGGAAAGCTCAGGACACCCCAGCCCTCCTCCTGAACGTCTGGACGCTGTCCCTCGCCACCAGGCAGTGCTGGGCAGGGAGGCATTCGCTGGGTGACCCTGGACCTCGGTTCTCTGGCTGGACATGGAGAGCAGGGGGACAGGTGCAGCGTCCCCCGAGCCCCTCCCCGGGGCCAGGCACGGGGCACCCAGCGGGAGGGGAATGAGACCCCTGCCACAGGGCCGCCTGCCGGTGTGGAGGGAGCGGGGAGAGCGAGGTCCACTGCCCCTCCCTCTGGGGTGCAGCGGGATGGTGGGGGCCGCACAGGGACGGGTCCTGGGGAAACCACCCAGCAGGGAGGCCAGCGTGACTGCACCCGGAAGGCCACGTGAGGGCGGATGGGGAAGACGATGAGAAGTGGCCAGCATGGGGGGCCCTGTGAAGTGCCACCCGGGCCCTCTGGGACCACGGCCTGTCCCCGCCCCCAGCTGCAGCGACAGTGGACCCTCCCTGGGAGCTGCCCGCTGACCCCACGGCCTGCTCCATGGGGGGCACGTGGGCCCAGCCCATCGTCCCAGCCCCGACATCCCCAAGCACCAGGGCTCCAAGGACAGTGGCCTCGCAGCTCGGCCTCTGCTCACAGAGGTGCCCCTCACCCCACAGGAGGTGCTCCCCAGAGCCCCACCCAGCCCTGCTCTCACCCCTCAGGTGGGACTTCCGGACTCTTGAGGGACAGTGGTCTGTTGGTCTCTCTGTCTCTGGAGAAAGGCCAGCCTGGCTCCCGGCAGCCGTGACCACTGCCGCCCGTCAGGGATTTATTCCGTGAGTGGGAAAGTAAATGGGGGAAACGCTGGCACGTTCTGTTGGCCAAACCGGAAAGTGCCAAAGAGCAAACACTTACAGAGGCCCGATGGCCCTGCTTCAGTGACCTTCCCCACCTGCCGCGGCTGGATGGCCCCGCGGGGCTCCGTCCCTGGGCGCTGTCCCACAAGTGCCGTGAGGCACGTGGGCGACGCGCTGGTGGCCTGGCAGGTCAGGCCCCTGGCGGGAGACGGTCGCCACCAAACTGCTGGATGCTGCCGAGCCAGAACCTCGCAGGCCGGGGCGTCAAACCCAGCCCAGGGCCCAGCTTGGGACGGGTCTCTGTGCTTCTCGGCGAGAGGGTTTCGGGGAGTCCCCGGCATCCCCCCACCTGGGAGAGCTCAGGGGTGCCCGCCGGCAGAGGGTGCCTGGACCTCAGTGCTCTGGCTGGACATGGAGAGCAGTGGGACAGGTGCAGCGTCCCCCGAGCCCCTCCCCGGGGCCAGGCACGGGGTCCCCAGCAGGAGGGGAATGAGACCCCTGCCACAGGGCCGCCTGCCGGTGTGGAGGGAGCGGGGGGGAGCGAGGTCCACTGCCACGGGTGGTACTCTGGGCGGCTGGGGGCAGAGCCTGCCGCCTCGCCGGCCCAGGTGGTGCTGGGCTCCCTGGCCCCTGCCGGGATTCCCCCCAGGCTGCCCGGCAGCTGGCTGGGGTCCTCGGCCTGCCTGCCCCCCGGGGATAGCCGTCTGAGCTGACTTGACGGAGCCCAAGTCCCACGGTGTCCACCACGTGGACAGGCACAGGAAGGTCCCGCCGGGCTCCGCCGGCCCCACCACCAATCACCGTGGCCACGCTCTGTCCGCTGCAGTCACTGCCAGGAGGGGCCTGTGTCACCAGCCCGGGCAGATCTGGCCGGACGCAGCCGGGAGGTGCTTCTGCGTCCGCATCCACCAGCCGTGGAAGTGCTCCCAGGAGGCCACGGGCTGCGCCTCTTGCTGGTTCTTTCACTTAGATTCGCCTCCATTCACTCCGCCATTTGTTCATTCGCACCTGTTCTGGCGCGCGTACGGGGCCCTTCCGGGGCCGAGCAGGTCCCCGCCCACCCTCTGGAGCCCCCTGGGATTTGGGGGGCAGGCCGTTTCCAGGCAACAGCACAGCGGCGGGAAGGGGGAGATTCGGCCGGCACTGGGGGCGGTGGGGACCCTGACCCGGGTGTGTCCTCAGGAAGCCGGAGGCCAAACTCCAGACCCCGCTTGCTGGGCCCCAGCTTCAGCGGACACAGCACGTTCTGAAGGACCCCATCCTGCGGGCTGTCCTGTCCCTCACGCCCCCTCACAGACCACGCACACCTGCTCGGCAGGGGCTCAGCCCTTTGAAGCCCGCGTTCACAGCAGCCTTAGTGACGGAGGCCAGGGGCGTCCACCGATGGACACACGGATAGACGTGGTCCGTCCCCACCCGGGACTGTCGCTCAGCCCTGATGAGGAGGGACGCTCTGCCACCTGCCACCACGTGGATGGCCCTGGGGGACGTGATGCTCACGTGTGATCCACTCACACGAGGCCCCTGGAGTCTCCAGATTCCCGGAGACGGAGAGCGGACGGTGGGCGCTGGGGCTGGGGGAGACGCTGGGGGTCCGGGTTTCACGGAGACAGAGTTTCCGTTTCGGAAGATGGAAAGTTCTGGAGACGGAGGGTGGGGATGGCTGCACGACAGCGTGAAGGTGCTCAGTGCCCCTGAGCTGTGCACTTAAAAAAATGGATATGTGGTCATTTTTATGTTGTGCGTCTTCTACCCGTTTTTTTAAAAAACGCTTGTGAGTCTGCCCCCCAAAGAAAACTATGTCCGCTGACCGTCGGGGTGCTGCTGGGGGGCTCTTGTGGACTGACGACCGCCCGCCTCCCTCTCGGGCGCCGTCTCTGAGCCTCGTGAGGACCCCGTTTTCTCTGTAGGAGCGAGTGCCAGTGTGGGAAACGGGACAAGTGGGACGCCTGCCCGTGTGACTGTACTTTGTGCTGCTGAAATCCACACGCACAAACGGTTAAGACGGTAAGTGTTATGTTAAGTGGATTTTGCCACAATCGAGACAGAGAGAGAGAGAGAGAGCGAGCGCGCGAAGGCCAGGCCACCCCACCTGCCCCGGCTGAGGCAGGCGGACACAGAGGGAAGGAACCTGCTCGGGGCACACGGGCATCACACAGGAGGACCTGACGGCGAGGCCCCAGGGCAGGAGGCCAGGGACGTGGACGTGCGTCCAGCCGGCCGAGCGTGGGGCCCTTCTTTCCTTCTCTTGTTGAGCAAATATGTGCTGAGCTCGACGGGACACCAGGCACCCCTGTGCCCGCAGGGAGCACTCACTCCGTGCCCGCCTGCCTGGAGCCCGCGACCGACCCAGGGGCTGCCCGGGAGAGGGGGCCCGGGGGGCACTCCTGGCAGAGAGGACCTGCCTCAGGGGAGGCCCGGCACAAACCACAGCCTTTGTTGTCGCGTTGTGACACACCACTGGGCCACCACTTCCCCGAACTGATGTCCGCCCCACAGATGACAAAGGCCAGCGTGCCGGCCTCTGGGGCTAATCCAGGATCTCCACCGGCCCAAGGTGCGGGCAGTTCCGGGTTCCCTGGGGAGCCCTGAGTCACAGGCTGCATCCCCGCAGGGGTCACGGCCCGTGCGCCATGAACTTGGCACCGGGACAGCGAAAGTCACATCTATTCACAGACAAGGAAAACACCGTCTTATTCCCCTCCTCCCTGGGAAAACAAAGGCCTGGTTCGTCTGTGCCTTTGGGGACATTGGAGAGGCCAGGCCCTCAGGGCGGAGGAGGGGAGCATGACTCTGAACCTCGGGCCTCTGTAGCTCGTACCTTGGCCAAGGAGGGGCTGGGGCCTGGGGGGCAGCAGCTGGGCCAAGGGGCCCCAGGCGCCCTGCTCTGAAAGACCCCTGCATGGGGTGCCCGGGCTGGCCTCAGGGCCTGGGCTCTTGCCCCTCCTGTGAGTACGGGCCCCTCTGGGTAGCAGCCTCCAGTCCGGAGCCAGGCCCCCAAGATGGCAGGGGTGCCTCCATGCGCCATCCCTGGGGCTGGGCTGCCCAGGGCCACTCCTAAGGCCACTTGTGGGCCCGTGTGGGAGGGCACAGGAGACAGGCTGGGGCTGGGGCCGTCCTCAAGCTGTCCTGTGTCCCTCCAACTCGAGGGCCCTGGGGACTCTGGCAGTCACCCGTCCCATGGGGATGTTCTCACGTGGGCACTCCCTTCCTTGTCCCACAGACACTGCCTGGGGCGGCCCTGCCCCCGGACATCACGGCTCAAGGGGGAAATGGGAACCATGGTGACCACACCGGTGGTCTCAGATCACCAGACTCTCAGATCACCACCACCCGGTGCTGCCCCCTGCAGGGTGCTGGACAGAGGCCCCCGGGCCCAGGGCACTTGTCCTCCCCTAAGGGCCCCCAGCAGCCACCCCGGCTGGCCCGCCAGGAGTGGGGATCAGCCCCTTGCGGGTTAGGAACCTCTGTGTGGGGCACCCGTGCGGCAGGAGGGTGGCCATCGGCCCATTTGCAGGCCTTACGGCCCCCCTCCCACAGCCTCCCGTGACCAGGCCCTCGCTGGCCCTCCCCCCGTGCCCAGGGACAGGGAAGTCTGGTGGTCGCCAGAGCAAGGTTGGGGTTTGCATAAGCGGTGGGGAGGGGGGCAGGCTGCCTCCGTCAGGCCCTGGCTCTGTCTGGGGCCCAAAAGGAATGCCGGGGGTCCCGGCTGGCCCCAGACAGGCAAGTGCCCTCTGAGGTCAAGTTGTGGTGTTTGGAGGTCCCCACGGCCCTGCCGCTAGCCCAGCCAGCTGAAGCCAGGAGGTCCTGTCGGAGGAACGACCCTTCTTTCTTGCACCCGCACCTACCTCACGGCCGCCTGGGGCTACGTGGAGGGGGCAGACCTAGCCCGCCACAGTCCCTCCCATCAGGGACTTAGCAGGACAGTGACAGGGCTGCGGTCCCACTGTGGCCCCCTCTCCCCAGCAAGCCGTGAAGCTGAGCCCCCCCAGAACCGCATGGGGTTGGCTCTCCAGGCTCCCATCGCCAGCGAGGGATGGCGATTTGCAGGGACAGGTCAAGGTCAGGGCGCGACACACAGGCCCCCAGCTGCCCTGAACACATTTCTGCCAACTGAGCAGAGGACAGTCGACATCGAGGGACGTGCCTCCGGTTGGAGGCCCGGCTGGCGGCTGGCATCTCACGGTGTCCAGAAACTAGGTGGCTTCGGCTTCCTGGCTCGGGGCGGGGGGGTGCGGGGGGGGGGGGGCAGCATCTGTACTTTTTTTTTATGTTTATTTTTAAAAATAACGTTTATTTAAAAAAAACATTATCTGAAAAATAAATGCTTATTTATTTTTGAAGGAAAGAGAGACAGAGCACAGGAGGGGCAGAGAGAGAGGGAGACACAGAATCCGAAGCAGCTCCAGTCCCCGAGCTGTCAGCACGGAGCCCGACGCGGGGCTCGAACTCAGGAACCCTCAGACCAGGACCTGAAGCGAAGTCGGACGCTTAACCAACGGAGCCACCCAGGTGCTCCCAGTTGTCTGTGCTTTTTTAAAAAAGGCATCATAAGCAGAAGCTGGACAACTTCAGACGTCCTCCTGGGAGTCGGCGTGGGCCCGCAGCCCTCTGTTCCCCACAAAAGGCTCCCCGAGTGTCTGTGTGGGGACACACCGAGGTGCAGACCCAGGCCGCTGGGAAACGGGTCCCGGCCCTTCTCGCTGAGCCCCCACCGCCAGCCCCCCGCACGCCACACCCAGGCTTCCAGCCCCCCACCCCCGATTCGGGAGTTGGCAGACACACTGTGGGACGTGGCTTCCGTGGGTCCGACCCTCATCGTGCACCCACGTGACTGCCACGCAAGGTTCCGTGAACTCGAGCAGCCGGTGTCCCAAGCAGGCGCTTTGCCTACACACAGCCCCAGGTGGGGTCAGATCTGCGGGGCCCCAGGTTCAAACCAAGCCCGACCCAAGACAACGACAGCACAGCCTGTGTGTCTCAGCCCTGAGGCTGAGCCTCCCCCTGCCCCCAGCCTGTGACCCTGAGCAGCAACCCCAAGCCACTGGGGCCTGTCCCCTCCCATGTCCTGCTCTTTGTGAGAGCGCCCCACAGGCCGGGCCTGGGCAGGGCCGCAGGGGTCCCCTTGAGCCCCCCACCCCGTCCCAGGGAACAGCTAGGCCCCAGCCAGGCGGGGCCACTGTCCCCTTGCACTTTGAAAGGATGCGGAGGGAGGATGTGTTGGAATGTGCCAGAACTACCACTTGCTGGGACTGTCCCATCCCCGTCCCCGGGGACCGGCACCCACAGTCCCCTGACAATGGGGCAGAAGCCACACGGATGCTTTTTGTTGTTTGCGTACAGGGCTGGCCAGGCTGCCTTATTTAGTTATGAGATTTATGGGGTTTTAATGAAGCCCCATCTGATGACGCAGTCACTGGTCGCACCGGGGTCCCCACCCCGGTGAGAGACACACACAGAGACACAGAGATGTGGGGAGACAACGCCCAGGTGGCCTGGCCGGCTGGCAGCCTGGCAGGGAGGGCAGCAGGGGCCGCGGGGGGGCCTCATCCCTCATCGGGCTCCTGGGCTGGGGAGGTCGGAGGTTGGTGGCGGTGCCCGTTGGCCAAGGGGGACGAGGTGTATCCATGTGTCATAAAGTCAACAAGCAGGCAGTGCCATGGACCAGGGCTCCCGGGGTTCGCTCCTCCCTCCTCCCCTGCAAGCACCCGGCCGGTGGGTCAGACGTGCCAAGGCTCCCGCCCGGCTCGGCTGAGGACCCTGCCGGGAGGGTCTGCTCGAGTGGACACAACAGGTGCATCTGAGAGCCTGGGCCCATCCCCCTTCCTCCTTAAGAAGGCCCTGGAATCCCCCTCCACGAACAGCTGAAAAGGGGCCTCCAACGCGTGCACCCCACGTCCACGGAGCAGTGTCCACAGCAGCCAGGGGTGGGGGCCACCCGAGGGGCGTCGGTGGACGAGCGGATGGACGAGACGTGGTCCCTCCGCACAGTAGATTTTCCAGCCTTTATGAGAGGGACGGGCTGACACCTGCTAGGGCACAGATGGGCCCGGAGGACGGGACACAGGGGAGTGGGCCAGACACACGGTGTGGTCCACTCCTATGAGGTCCCTGGAGTCGCCAGAAAGTAGGAGGGCGGGGTGCGTAATGCCCTGGGCTGTGTGCTTAGACGCGGTGAGGAGGGTGCGGTTCATGTGTATTTTGCCACAATTAAAGTTCTAAATTTTCATGAGGAGGAACCACATTAAAGAAATAATGGGGGTGGCACCCCAACGGGAAAAGACAAAAGGCCTCGGAAGGGGTGGGGGGTGCTCAGAGAGAGCCAAGCAAGCCCAGAAAACGAAAGCCTGGACCCCGTGGTGAACCGCTGGGGTCGGGAGGGGCTGGGGGTGCTGACCGGGCATGGCTCCCCCGTGTGGACCCTCGTGAGAATGCATCAGCCGGGTGAGTCACAGCTCAGTGAGAGGGGGTGCGCGCGAGTCTGAGAAAGGTGGGCCCGGCTGGGGCTCCTCCCCGTGCTCTGGTGGCGGGAACAGGCAGCGGTCCAGCCAAGAGAAAGGATGTTTGACCTTTGTTTTATGCCCAGCCGAACTGGGGGCGCCTGGGTGGCTCCGTCGGTTGGGCGTCCGACTTCGGCTCAGGTCGTGATCTCTCGGTCCGTGGGTTCGAGCCCCGCGTCGGGCTCTGTGCCGACAGCTCAGAGCCTGGAGCCCGCTTCGGATTCTGTGTCTCCCTCTTTCTGTGTCCCTCTCCCGCTCGTGCTCTGTCTCTCTCAAGAATAAACATTTAAATAATAATAATAAAAATATACCCGGCAGAACGCTCAAACTGGAGGACACAGAACCCTCCTCGGCTCTTGAGCCTCCAAGGTCTTGCCACAGACACCCGTGTGGCTGTGCCCGGATGCTCTCTCCCACACGCCACCCCCGTCCCCCGTGCAGGACCCCCTGCGTCAACCAGCACCCGACAGGCACCCCCTGCAGGGCTGGAGCCACCCTGGCACCACCGCCTCAGGGGAGGTGATGGTGCAGCCCGGCCCCGCCCCCAGGAGGGGCCTGTGCCCCGCTGCGGCGAGGGCCACAGGGTCACAGCACCTGCCGCTCTCCCGAGAGCCTTTATCCAGCTTCTGGGCAAACCGTGCCGGCGCCCTGCGGGCGGGGAGGTCAGCAATGCTCCCTGTGGCTGGTGAACGGCATAGCCTGGAGCGCGGCCCCGCACCCGGCCGACGGGTCGAAAGGGCCCTGAGACGCCTGCAGTTTGGGGCCAGTTCTGCTCTTCGGGGTCTCCTCCTATTTGGGCCCTGATTTCACGGACAGGAGGCCACAGTGCCTGCCCATGTCCGGGTGCAGGGCATCCTTCCCAAGGGTCAGCCTTCAAGTTTTCGGCCCGCGGTGGCGGTGGACTCGGCCAACAGTAGGGGGCAGCCGGGGCAGGTGGGGGGGTCAGGCGGAGGGGCAGCATCCAGGCTCCCGGGGGGGGGGGGGGGGCGTGCCGGCCCCTTAGCCCGCGGCCCACTCTCCGGAGCTGCGTCTGAGCCCCGTCCGCAGCCCCGGGGAGGCCGGGAGCCACCCTCAACCGTGCGGGAACCGGGAAGGTGGCCGGGTAGCTCGCTGAGCCCGGACGTGCCAACGGCAGTAAGTAGCCGGTGTCCCGGGATAGCCAGTGACAGCCGGGGTGGGGTGACACCGCGGCCTCGGCCCCTAGGAGCAGCCCGCGCTCTGGGGCCTCACGAAATAAGCCAACCGAGGCTTGAGAAGATTGGAGGTGAAAATGCCCGGGTTACCCACTGACAGCGCAGGGGGCGGTGGTCTGGCTTTGGCGGGCACAGGAAGAGCAGGAACCGGTTCCGGCCAGGACGGGGCAGGTGTTCTTGGCCACGCGCTCAGCCAGGCCGGCATCTCCAGTTCGGCAGTGCGGAGGGGGGGGTGCTGCCGGCCCCGAAGTCACGAGCCATTTCCGCCGGCTTGTCGCCTATGACGTGAGGGGAGGATCGACCCCCCCCACCCCCCCGCCGCAAGATCGCCACGTGGATTAAGCAGTTTTGGCCTCAGTCCCCGGCGCTGAGCCGGCACCCGCTCCCCGTTGTCCCTTCCGGGTTTTCAGGAGATGTGTTCTCATGGCAGGTGACCACGAACAACGGCCCCCAAAACCCTACGGCCCCTCCAAGCTTCCCGCGCTGTGCACCTGGACCTCCCCTCCCCATGTCGTCCTGGGGCGGCCGTGACACAGTCCCACAGAGGAGACAGCACGCGCCACAGTCACTGTCCCCCGTCCAGGAGGCCGGAGCCGGAGGTCCAGGCGTGGGCGGGGCTGAGTCCCCCCGGGGCCTCTCTCCTTGTGTGCGGACGGCCGCCCTCTCCCAGTGTCCTCACAGGGTCGTCCCTCTGCCCGTGTCTGCGTCCTGATGCCCTCTTCCTACAGGGACCCCGGTCACATGGGATCGGGGCCTGTATTTTTACTTGGTTACATTGTCCTTTTCCAAACATAACTGTGACACGGTCAAATGCACGCACCTTAACGCGCATAATGGCTTGTGACTTTAATGACTTGATTAGGTCCTTCCCTACCCTGAGGTCATAAATACACCTTTATCTTCTCCTGAAAGTTCACAAGTTTTGCTGGAAATAACCTCTAGTTATTTAACCCACTTGGTAACTCACCTTACCCTGGGGGTGGGGCGCCAACCCCGCAGCATCCCATCCCGCGGGTCCACCTGTCCGTCCACCTGCCCCGCACCCAGGTCACGTGCAGACGGATGAGCCCAACCCTCCCCCCCCCCCCCCACGGGAAGCTCCCTACAGATTCGGAAGGGCATCTCCCTGGATTTATACAGCTGTTTGCCGAGAACTGACCTTATTTTGCAAAACTGAATCTGCCGTTTCGAGAGCATGACGCTCTCTCCCGGCACCAACACCTTCCTGTGTGCGCTTCCGTAATGGAGAGTAATTTTGTCAGAACGGCCGGGAGGTGCCGTCTGATGTGCTCTCAGGAATCTACACGGGGTCTCTGGCTGCCATTACCGAGATAATCTTCTCTAATACATTTTCTGCTTAGTTTGGGGTATGTTTTCATTAACTTTGTATCCAACAATGTTACTCGATGGCACTGAGCTCTCTGACCCAAAACTAGAGCCATTCGTGAAGGTATCCTGAAATCAGGACGGTTTAATCTCTTTCTAATCGTGGTATTTATCATTTCTTTTTTCTTGTTTTATCGTTTTGGCCAGAACCTCCAGAACCACCCCCCCCCCCCGACTGCGGGCCGGAGTGGCCGACGGCTTCCTCGACTCTCAGGGGGATGATGTGAAAGTCCCCGCATGTAATCGCTGCCACCTTTTGACAGATACCCCTTGACGTGTTGAGCATGTTGCCTTGTGGTCTTTGTGGTTTTTTTAAAACGGTCAAGACAAGCTGTTTACTCTTGTCAGATGCCGTTTCTGCACGCGGTAAGAAAACCACAAGGATTTTCTCCTCAAATCTGTGGCTGTGGGAATCACAGCGGCTCCTGGAGGCGGCTGGCTCCCTCTTCTGCTCCCCTAGGGGCATTGCACTTCCTGGCCCCCGTGGCTGCCGGGAGCCGCCAGTGGCCAGTCATCCCAGAGACTACACGCGGTGGCAGGCCCTCCGCGATCTCTGAGACCCCGGGTCCTGGATGACAACAGGGGCCCAAACGACCGAAAACCAAACTGGGGGGGCTTCTGTTCCTGCAACACAGCAGAGCGACCCTGGCTGACGCACTGTTGGTAGTCTCCCTTGCTGAGTTATCCTTGGATTCCTGGGAAAGCCCGGCTTGTTTAGGATTGTTGGGCTGGGGGGGGGGGGGGGGTGGGGGGCAGGGTTCGTACACAGCCCCCCCCCCCGACCTGAGTGCTGGAACCAATTGAAAATAAGCAAGGGCTTGGCGGGTGCAGGTCCGTGCCTAATTTTGCGAATTATAAACTCATAGGCTGCGTCATGGACTGTGCTTGTGGGTATGTTTCCCCCTGGAATTAGACAGACAACCTTCCGGTCGCTGGCGGCCCTGGGCCTGGACCAGCTCCCCTCCGTGGAGGAGCAGAGGACGGGGAGAGGAGGTGGGATGCCCGCACCCTCTTTTTCCAGTCCCAGCACTCTCCCTGGGCCAGAGTGCGTGGTGGGCAGCAGAGGCCAGAGCTAAGGGACAGGCTCCGCGTGGAAAGAGGCGTCCGCAGCGGAGAAAACGCACGCCCCTCGCGGCCTCTCATTTCTGCTCGCGGCCCGCTGCACTGATGCGTCCCACAGGTGCCTGCCTGCGTGTTGGCTTGGTGTCCTCACCTGGGGCCGCTCTTCAGTGATCTGGTGTCACGCTGACCCAGTGAGAGCCTCCCACCTTTCCTACCGTCCGGGGTAGTCTGTGTGACATGAAGCACCCAAGCCCCCAGTTGTTCCAACCCCTGTGGCCTGTCCTTGCTCGTCTGGCCTTGGCCGTGCACGTGGCCTGTGGCCACTGGAACGGCAGCAGATGTGACACAGGGGACGCCACGGGACTCGCGTGTGCACGGGGCCCGCCCTCTGGTCGCTCTGGGAGACCACGCGGCACCGTGTGAACAGAACAGGATGCGTGCAGGGGGCGTCAGCGACCCCCCCCTCCTCCAGCAGAAGCCAGCCCCGCGGACCCCCAGCGGCGGCAGCCGCGTGACGAGCCAGCCCAGGCCGCAAACCGGTAGTAAGGGCTGTTCGAGGCAAGTGTCAGAAGCCGCGGTTTTTACCAAAGTGCTGTTTACCCTCAGTAACGACGTCGTCTCGAGCGTCCGGCCTGGTGAAGGCTGGCGGGTGTCGGCAGTCGTGAGCCACCCCCCGGCCAGTCCCCCTCCCCAGGCACGGGGCAGGGCACCACCGCTCTGCTGTCCGTTGCCTCGTCTGGCCGTTTCCGGAGCTCGGCGGCAGGGATTGAATCCCGCAGCCTTTTATGCATGAACGCGTGCAGCCCTCAGCACGCGTTCGCGACTCACTCGGGCCTCACGCACCAGTGTGAGCTCACCTTCACCGCAGACGAATATCTCACTGCAGGGACGGGGGACTCACTTCTGATTCCAGACACTGACCAACGCTTCCCCTAGGAAGGGAGGTGAGGAGGCTGCTGTGGGGGAACAGGGTCCCCGGAGACGGGATCAGCCCCCCTCAGTCCCTGCCTTCCCAAAGCCACTGGTGGAAGGCTCTCTTCTGGGGGTTCCCCTGAGGCCCCATGATTAGGGCCAGACAGTGGGGCCTGGGCTCCCCTAACCTGTGGCGCCCAGCAGAGCCCAGAAGGAGTAACACCGCGGTCCGGACCGGACCTGATGTCACAGCAGGGAGACTCCGAGGCCCCTTCCCTCTCTGGGTGCAGGGGGGCCCTGACTCTCCCCCCTCCCCTGGGGTGACAAACGAGCGTGGCCTCTGGGAGGCCTGTGGTCACCATCCATCCCTTGTCACCATCATGGTCCCACAGAGAAGTGAGGGCACCCCAGGCCCTCTGCACACGGAGCCTGCCGGCAGAGCTGGGGCCTGAACTGACCCCCGGCGGCCACGCCAGGCCCACAGGGACCAGCATGAGAGCGTGAGGGGCCACTGACGCGGACACTCGGGGGGCAGCGGCACCCCAGAACCGGGTGGGGCAGAACCGCAGGGCACACGCCGCGTGGAAAGACAAGGTGGGCCAGTGCCAAGCACCACTTGTGGTGGCCAAGCACGAGCCACCGCCTCTGGGTGCCCCGTCGGGCCCTGGGTGGCTGGCACTTCATTCCAGGCCTGTCCCCGTCCCAGGTCCCGCATCCCCGCGGAGCCCCCGGACAACGCAGCTCAGGGTCTCGAGCCAGAAGAGGAAGAGGAAAGAGCTGGCTATGCAATGGGATTTGCGTGGGGCCCGCCCCCGTCCCCCCGCCCCCCCGCCCCCCTTCCCTCACCTGTGGGACAAGTCCCCTTCCCTCACAGGTGGGCTGTGCTCAGACCAGAGCACGTGGGTGGAGACTGGGGGCTGGGAAGGGTGTGCCAGGGAAGGGAGAGGTGGGAGGGGCAGGGAGGGGCACAGCCAAGGCGGTCGCTCCCTGGGCAGAAGGGCAGGGGTGCGGCCCACTGCACGGGTGTCCCTAGCAGAGCCCTCATCTAAATAGTGGGACAAGGGCTGTAAGAAGGGAAGTGAACCCCCAACAGCCTCCGGGTCGGGGGGTGCTGGTGCAGGGGTGCGTGTGGGCCATTTGCCCATTCCTCCAGACGGTTGGGGCGGGGGCCCGGGGAGCGCCCACTGCTTCCTCTGCTGGGGGCGGGCAGCAGTCTTAGCGACCATCTGCCAACGGTCACCAAACCATTTTTAAGCCAGAAACCTCTTTCCAAACAGATCCTCATGGAAACCACCATGTGTCAAACAGAGAAAACCCTGCCTGTTCTGCTTAATTTGGGGACCTGGGGGCGCAGCCTAGAAAAGTGAGCAGGGCCCAGCTGCACCCCGGCCCACCGCGGCCCCCCCCTTGTGTCCCCATCGCACAGCCGCGGAGCCGGGAGGTAGATGGGACGCCGGCCCAAGGCTGACCCCTCTTCCTGACCAGACGAGGGCCACGAGCACCTTCCCATTCTCGTTCTGCCTGGGTCCGGCCTGTGCTGGGGCTGCCGGCCAGCCGGGCACAGCCAGACGCAGCAGGGTGGGCCAGGGGCTCTGCACCACGTCGATGAAACACACAGCCCGCTAGAAAATTTCTGGAGCTCCAAGCCCCCGTGGCCCTGGGAGGGGGCCCTGGAACAGGTGAGGGCCATCGGGTCGGCACATTGACCGTCTTGCAGAAGGGCTGGTCCTGAAGCACCCAGGACCCCACTTGGCCGCACAGCAGAGGCGGGGAGCCCCTGTCCCCCCAGCAAACCTTCTGTCCTAGGAGGCCACTTGGTGACTCCAAGTCCAACCCAGGCCAACTGACCACCCAGGAAGTCCACAGGTCTTGGCCAGGGACAATGTGGACCCCTGAGGTCACCAAGGGGGCTGTACAGGGGCCTCTGGGGCCCTCCCAGGCCAGGGGGCCACTGGAAAGACCCCCAGGTGCCAGGGTGACGCTGATGTGCTGACACAACCTGATCGGCCATCAAGCCTTCCCTGGTGTCAGGTGGGGGCAGGTGAGGGAGGGCTGAGCCCTCAGCCCAGCTCCTCGGGGGGCAGGGAATGCAGAGAAATTGGGGTTCTGGGTGCCTCCTGGAGCAAACCCTCACTGGCCTCAGCACTGCGGAGCCTGGGGCAGGTATCCGCCCTCCCTGAGACCCTCCATTCAGTCAGGTGTAACGTGTGGCAGAGAATCACAGGGAGGACGAGATGTGGGCCCCGGGGACATCGGCACCTCCCCTTAGGTTTCCAGGGGTGCTCACAAGCCAAATGGCTACACTCGGGGGTCCTCGGCCCTAGGACCCAGGGCTCCCACCCCCTCAACACCTGGTCAGGCCGGGGGTCTGCTGCCTCAGGAGAACAGAACCTGGCTCGTCACCCAACCTTGGGCGCTCCGGCTCTGGTCCAGCGGTCTCCACGGCCGCCCAGCGGGAGGCCGCCAGTTTGCACTCTCGGTCATCAAAGGCCTGGAGGAGACCCTTCCCTAAAACCCCCATTTTGGCGGCTCAGCTCACAGAACAGCTCCCCAGACATGCGCAGGCAGGTGGACACGTGGAGGTGCGCACACACGGCACCGGCCGCCCGCCTGGGTCCACAGAACCGACCGGAACTCCGCAAGTGGCAGAGGCCCGGAAGGTCACCTTCTGACCCACGGGCTGGTGTGCGCCCCTGACCCCGGCCCAGGACCTTCAGCTTTGCCAGTGCAGACACCCAGGATGAAGCACGCTCCAAACACATACACGCAAACACGTGTGCACGTGGCACGTTCACACCCAAGCCACGTCCGCAGACACACGCACACACCCGGCGCCCTGGGCTGTCGGGCCCCCTGTTGCGCAAAGTCAGGGGTGGAAGTCTTCCTGGACTACGATGGCCCAGAAAGGGCTTTGGCCACGCTGAGGGCAGGACAGGGCGGGACAGGGCTTTCTGGAGGCGGCTCGAGGGACAGAGGTCGCTGGGGGCCGCACTTGGCACAGGAAGCTTGCCACAGCCAGGCAGGCAAGTGTGCGCGGGCCCCCCTGCGCCCCGTGCGCAGAGCGTGCGGACCGGGCCCCTCTCTGGACCTTCTCGGTCCGCTCGCCCCACAGGAAGCAGCGAGACCCGGGGCCGTGCACGGCAGCCGTCCGGACGCCCAGCACCGACCACACACACCGGCACAGCGTCTGCCCAAGTTTATTGTGGAAAGCGAAGAATTGAACAAAGACTCAGAAAATAAATATCTGCAGAGAGGAAGCCGGCTCAGGAGGTGAGGAAGCTCAGGGGGTCAGCAGGAGGGGTGGGGGGTGCGGAGGGCGGTGGGGGCGAGCTGGGTGGCACGACCCTGTTCAAGCGCCTCCTGGGCGCAGGCCCCCGGGGCTGGAGCGCCGGGAGCGGCCAGGGACGCGGCGCGGGGCCGGCGGGAGCTCGCAGACGGTGTCCTGGCACCGGCAGCTCTCGATGTGGGTGTAGGTGTGGCTCCGAGAGCCGCCCTGGGGACAGTGCAGCACCACCTCCCGCTGGCTGGTCCGTTCTTCCTTACAGCAGGAGCACCTGTGGTCCAGGGCCTGGGCCTCGGCCGAGTACCTGCGGGCGGGCGGCCGGCCAGAGTGAGGAGCCACCCCCACTAGGGCAAGGAGCCCCTCCCCCACCCCTGCCCGGGGCCTGGGACTCACAGGGAGAAGGTCCCGCAGGACCCAGAGCAGTAGTTCATCCTGACTTTGTTGGTGCAGCCGGCGAAAGAAATTTCCCGGGTAACGGGGATGGCGGAACAGAAGGTCCTGGTCTCGTTGCGAGGGATGCCTGCCAGGAGGGGGGTTGGAGGCTCTGGGCTGGGGGGTGGGGTCTCCACACCCCGGGGGGCCCGCAGGTTCTCCCTCACGGCCTCCTCTCCCTCCTCGAGTGCCCCAGCCCCGGCCACCCCACAGCGAGCAGGGCCCCCAGCTGCTGCCCCCCAATTTAACATCTGGCTGAGAGCGGCACAGAAGGGGACGGGAGTCCCGGGACATCATCCCCTGTGCCTCCTTCACCCCCGCCCCAGGGTCCCAGAGGGAGCTCCCCTGCCGCGCCGTGTGCCCCAGAGATGCCTGCCCGCCAGGCTGTACTCACATTTCTTGCAGCAACCATTGGGCATGAGAGTGATGGAACCCTGGAAGGAAGGAGAACGAGCCTGGGACCCCCAGACCACCCCCCAGCCATGAGCAGCCCCGTCCTGCCTCAGGGTGGGAAAGGGCAGGTCCCGAAGAAAGGACCCCCACTCACCGGGAGGCAGATGCTGGGGTCAAAGTCGGGGCAGGTGATGTTGGAGACCGAAGAGATGAGCTGGTTGTGAATCTTCACGCAGCTGAAGAATGTGCAGTTATTCTTGGGGTCGTGCTTTATGTCCCCGGGCTGCAGGGCACAAGACAGCCTGGTGAGACCCACAGGGGGCCCACCCGGAAGATAGACAAGAAACGCCCTGCAGGTTTCCAACCACCCAGCCAAGTGCAGCTCCTGTCGGACAGAAGGTCCAGCCTGCAGGCCCACAGCCACCAGCCTAGAGCCCCCAGACACGTCCACATCCTGACCCCTGCACCTGCAGATACGACCTTATCTGGAGAAAGAGTGCCGAGAGGTGAGATTAGGTTAAAGACGCTGAGATGAGACCATCCCAGATTACACGGGTGGTTCTAAATCCAACAACGAGTATACTTATAAGAGACAGGCGGGGCCACAGGAAGGTGAGCCAGAAAGTGGAGGGACACGGCCACAACCCCGGGGCCGTCTGGAGCCCCAGAAGCCAAAGAGGCAGGAAGGCTCCGCCAGAGCCCTTGAAGGGACCGCGGCCCTGCGACACCTCCAGCCTGGACTCCGGCTCCAGACGAAAAGACTCGGTCACTCCTGGTGTTTCCAGCCCTAGTCTGCGGTCACGGCCACCCCAGGACACTGGAACAGCCATGCCCGGCCCTGGGAAGACCCTGCTGGGGCGGCGGGAGGCATCCCAGGCCTTGCCCGTGGCTGCGGGCCGGCCCCTCCTGGGTGGGGATGGGAGCAGGCCCCTCGCTCACCTTTAGGATGATGGGTTCCTTGCCGGGCCTCTTGATGATGCAGTGGGTCTGCTCACACTTACCACAGCACTCCCCGGGGGCCTCCACCAGCTCAAAGCCCTGCGGGACGCACACGGCTGGGTTGGTGCGGGGAGGAAGGGAGCCACGGAGGTGGCCGCGGGATGGCCCGTGGCCTCCGGGGGGGCGGGGGGAGGCTTACGGGGCTGCAGGAGTTGTCACAGAGCACGTGGGTGCAGGAGATGACGTTGAGCTCGGTGCTGCTGTTCCTGCGGTTGGTGCACACGCAGTCCTGGCACTTGGAGGAGTAAACTGGCGACCCCGGCTGAGGGCACAGAGAGGAGCACGTGAGGCGGGGCTACCGCCCACCATGGAGGCCCCAGAGCGGGCACCCTGCCCGGCACCCTGCCCACGCTCACCTGGTACTCAGCATTCTGGTGAACGCACACACCCTTGGGCACTGGGAGGAAGAGAACGGGGACGCGGGTCGGGCTGGACAGAGTGGACATCTGGGCCCAGGGGGAGTGTGACCACCATGCGGGGTGACCCCACGGTCAGTCCCACCCCCAGGGACAGCACGGACACTGAGCCCAGGGGGAGTGTGGCCGCCACGCAGGTGACCCCACGGGGGTCTCAGCCCCACCCCCCGGCCCCCACTAACCACAGGTGTAGGTGGGGCAGCACTTCCCGGGTGTGATCTCACTCTTCACTTCAAATCCCAGTGGGCACTTGGACGGCGTCGCCGGGCACAGGCTGGTGTTGCACTCTGGGGGGAGGGGGGAGACAAGGGGAAAGAGGGGGCTGCGGGCACCGGCCTCCTCCGACACCCGTGCTCAGGTGGACATGCCCCAAAGGCCCCCAAGTGAGCGGCTCCCCAGCTCAGTGAGGAGGTGAAAACACCGTCGGGGGCTGCCGGGCGACTCCTGGGCCCCCAGCACCCCGCACCATCCCGGGGGTGGCCTTACTGCAGGACGTGATGTTGCAGCAGGTGTCGGCGGGGTTGACCTCTGTGAGCGGGTAGGTGCCCTCCTCCGTGCACTGGGGCGGCTCCTGGCTGCACGTCTTGGGCAGGCAGGAAATGCCGCTCCCGCCCTCCAGGCAGACACAGCTCTTGCAGTCGAACTCAAAGTGTTCCCCAAACTGCAGGCAGGAAGTGGGTGGGCAGGGGGGTCACAGGTGCCACTTGGGTGAGGCGGGCTGGCACCCAAGACCCCCTGCCAGGGCCACACCGCAGCACATCCACAGTCGGCCGGATGAGGGCACCACACCTCGCGTCCCACTCAGGTCCCATAGGACACCTGTGCCCTCCCCACCTCCCAGCACGTGGGGGCAGGTCACTGACATCACAGCCGTGACCTGCTCCTGGCACTTGCTGGCACACGGGAAACACATGACACGTGTATGGGGCTCGCAGACTAGAGCTAAGGCATCAACCATGTGTAGGAGACAGGACAACACTGTGGCCAGGATGTCATCTCAGGTTTAGATAGAGCTTCAGATGGCCCATGGGTGGGTGGCATGAAGGTGTGGATGGACACATGGGCCAGTGAGTGGATGGATGGATGGACAGATGGACGGACAGATGGGTGGATGGATGGATGGATGGATGGACGGATGGACGGACAGGAGGATGGATGGACAGACAGGAGGACAGACGGATGGACAGTTGGATGGATGGATGGGTGGATGGATGGATGGACGGACAGACGGACGGATGGATGGATGGGTGGAGAGTTTGACAGACAGATGGATGGACAGATGGACAGATGGATGGATGGATGGATGGATGGACAGACGGACGGACAGATGGATGGATGGATGGACGGACAGGAGGACGGATGGATGGACAGAAGGACGGATGGACGGACAGGAGGACAGATGGATGGACAGATGGATGGATAGATGGATGGATGGATGGATCGACGGACAGGTGGGTGGTTGGATGGATGGATGGGTGGACGGATGGACAGACAGGAGGATGGATGGACGGACAGGAGGACAGATGGATGGATAGACGGACAGATGGATGGGTGGGTGGATGGATGGATGGACGGATGGACGGATGGACGGATGGACGGACGGATGGATGGATGGGTGGAGAGTTGGACAGATGGATGGAGAGTTGGGTGAGTGCACGGATGGGAGGATGGATGGGTGGGTGGATGGATGGAGGGGTGGAAGGTGGGAGGGAGAGAGGGAGGGAGATGCATGGGTGGGTAAGTGACTGGGTGTGGGTGTCCGGATGACCCTGCTGGCTCAGCCCTCCGGGATGTAAATGACATGACTCAGGGTCTGAGACTCCTGGCTTCTTCTTGCCACCCACCCTGGTCCCCAAAGTTCAGGGCTTATGGGTGAATCCTACCGTGGCACCAAGAGGAAAAGCCTACCTTTCTAGGCACATTGTCAGGTCCCATACAGCCTAGGAAGGGAGAGGAAACAAATCGTGTTAGCAGAGTCCCGGTGCCACGGGATCAGGGCGGGCTTCACGGAGGCAATGTGGGCAGGCAGCGTACCACACATGTCCACACAGGCATCGAATCCCGGGGCGTAGTTCATGGTGCCCTCGGGACAGAAGCAGCCCTCCACCAGGATGCTGTTGTTCCTCTCGAAGGATCTGGGGATGAGAGGGCATCATGAGGTGGGTCTGTGCTCCGGCTGGAGGCCCGCCGCCCCCGTGCGTCTTCCAGCAACTAACCCAGACTTGCAGGTGGGTTCCTCTGGAGGACCACAGGCCCGGTACTCCCTGTGAGGCGGACACGTCAGCACTGCAGGAAGGGGACAGGAATCAGAGAAGCCGGAGCCGGGGGGGGGGGGGGGAGGGGGGGGACTGGCGAGTGACATTCCTGCCCCCGGCGGGGGTGAGCGGCTGCCCGGCGTCGCCCACCTCGGCGCCCCGTGCCGTCCTGAGAAGGGAGGCAGGTGACGAGCTGTGTTTGGCGAGCCCGGCGGCAGCCCAGGCCCCCAGCCCCTCAAGCCTGCCCTTCTTCCCACCCCACGGTCCTGCCCGGCTCTCCCTGGACGCCTGGCCTCCCACAGGCGTGGCTACAGGCCGTAGCCAGAGACCCCACCGGCCCGCGGGACCACGGGTCCGGGGCAGGGGCAGGCGGGCACGCACAGCAGGCTCCGTTGGTGTGGTTCCGCCAGTCGATACAGACACCCTTCTGGGCACAGAGGGTCGCGTAGGTCTGCAGGCTGGCGCACTCCAGGCCCGAGCCGGGCACGAAGCAGCTGTCGAACACGCAGGCGTCGTAGTAGTGCTGGGGGGGTGCCACGGCGTGGCACTGGGCGAACAGGCTGTGAGGAAGGACACGGGGGTCACGCTCCGGCCGGCCCTCCCCGCCCCCCTCATGCTCCCCACCAGCCCAGCACCTCCACCCTGCTGCCCTGCTGGAGCCTGGCTCAGCCTGCACCCACCCAACAGGCGCCTGTGGGCTGCCCGTGGCAGGAGAGCAAAGGGCCGCCCTGGGAAGGGGGGGTCGGCTCTGCAGCCCGAGGGCGAGGTGCTGTGCGCCCGCCTCCCGGAGGCGGAGGCTGCCGGGTGCCGGGACCCCCTCCAGCAGCCGTGGCAGGGGGGCCACGCAGCCTCGGCCCGCACACCTCTGGGAACAGGCACTCGCTCCCCGTGGATGCCAGCTCCTCTCCGTCTCAGCCCAGGTCTGCCTCCCTGACATCAGCCCTGCACGCCAGCTCGGTCCCGGCTCAGCCTCTCTCCCTAGGGCCCCCGGCGCGGTCGACCCCGCCAAGGCACAGGGACGTCTCGCCACACGGCTCAGCCCCGGAGACGTCGGAAGCCCCAGCCCCGGGCCGTCCGAGGCCCGGCACCCGCCCGTGGCGCCCTGACCTCACTTTGACACCCCAGACGTGCTCCGCGTCCGGCCCCCCTTTGCAGACTGGGGGCGAGGCCCCAGCCCCTCAAGCCTGCCCTTCTTCCCACCCCGCGGTCTGGCCTGGCTCTCCCTGTACGCCTGGCCGCTCCCTGAGCCCCTGCCCCCGGCGGGTGACCGGCGGCAGCCAGGCCTGGGGGGTACCTGTCTTTGATGAGGTCGCAGAGAGGGGAAGCACAGTCCTTGGGCGTGGAGCTGCCCGCTGACGGCGTGCTAGCCGGGGGCTTGGTGGTGACGCCGACGTGGGGACAGTGTGGCTTGGAGGGGTCGTTCACCACCCACTGGTCGGCCGCGACCTCACAGTTGGAAACGACCTCTCCGCTGGGCAACACGCAGTCGTCGGCGGTGTTGTTGGTACAAGTGCCTGCGTCGGGAGGGAGGCCCACGCTGAGCCAGCACCAGAGCCACGCCGCACAGCAGACAGCCCCGGCCCGGCCCCGGGGCCCCGGCGACCGCCAGGCCAGGGCTGAGGGCGCAGAGCGGACGAGACTCCGGCCGGCTCGGTCCCACAGGGGCCCACCCGGCATGACGGCCCCGGGGCCCCAGCCGAAGAGCCAGGGAGCCAGCCCCTGGCTGGCCGGCCGTCACACCGGCCTCGGCCCCAGCCAACCCCCAACCCCCCCCCCCCGGGGGCGGGCCCGGGAGCCGCAGGGAGCCCGCAGGGGCTGAGGGGCTCACCACACTGGCCCTTGGTGTTGTTGCCAAACCGGTGGTGGGGCAGCCTGATGGAGAAGGACAGGCCGTTGTAGGAGATGAGGGCGCCCAGCCTGGAGATGTTCACCACGTAGTTGATGCCCGACAGGGACACCTGCAGCCCATACTTCCCGTAGGGCAGCGCCACGGCCTGCCCGTTGACCTGCACCTGCGGCCGGCACACCCGCGGTCAGGACGTCCCCTCGGGGCCGACGTGGTGGCCCCTCCCCCGGGGCCCTGCCCCGGCCGCCGCGCGTGTCTCACAGGGGCGAGTCGGGGCAAGCTGCGTCTTGACAGAGCATCTGGGGTCGCCCCAGCCCTACCTGTTGTCAGGACTGTGCGTCCAGTGTGGGGACCCCTGCCTGTCCCCTGCCCCCCGTCCCCCTGCCCCTTGCCCTGGTCCCTTTCCCACTTCCTTTCCACTGCTCCGGGCCAGACTGGTCCCGGCAGATCCCCGGGGTGAGATCACAAGGACGCTGTCCCGAGAGTCCCCCTGTGCCGAGGGGTGAGGCTCCCCAGGCCCCCGGAACCAGCAACTCCACGCGAGTGTGTGCAAGAGGACTGCAGCCAGGGGGCGTGCGGGAGGTCAAGGTCCCTGGTCCCGCGAGAACAGCCCAGCCCCCTGCCGAGCGAGGGAACCGGCACCCTCCCCCACCCCCACCCCCGCCGCAGTGTCCCGCCACCTGGCCAGCGCACCTGCACTTTTATGGGGGCCATCTGCACCGTCTTGATCAGCACCTCCTGGGTCTCGTGGCGCACGATGAGCGTGCGGGGGCAGGACACCCGGTCGTTGACATCACAGTGGTAGTTGTCGATGTAGACGCCGAAGCCGTCTACCGTGGGGCGGATCTCCTCCACCAGCACATACGTGCAGTTGCCCTGGTAGCTGTAGTAAAGCCCGTCGAAGGTGACGTAGTGCGGGTCCCCCCAGCCTGTGCAGTAGCCTGCGGACAGAGCTCCCGTGAGCCACACCAAGCCCCAGACGGGGGGAGCGGCTGGGACAGAGACAGGAGCCGGCGGGAGCCCAGGAACAGTGAGAAGACAAAGCAGGAATCCAGGGGGTCCCAGAAATGCTGGTTCCTGGAGCGCGAGGGGCGTCCAAGCCCGTGCGGTGGGACAGAGCCTGGCTTGGGAGCCAGAGGGTCCGGGTTCGAAGTCCAGCCCTGCCCCACCCACCCCGGGGGTGGGGGGGGGGTGGCGGGGAGCAGCCTCGGTGGTGGAGGTGGCTCCAGCAGGCACGCCCCTCCCCTGCCTGGACCCCCTGCCCCAGAGGGGGAACCAGCAGGAGGCACGAGAAGCCCTGAGGGCCTGCAGCCCCACCCCCGCAGAAGGGGGAAGGAGGGGAGGGTCCCGCGGCCTGGGCCAACTCACAGTCGCACTCCCAGTGCCAGCAGCAGCCATCAGGGTCCATGACGCGCACGGGCGGGAGGTCGTTGGAGCAGGTGGGCATGGGTGGGGGGTTGCACTTCACCTGCACTAACTCCACTATGTTGTCGTATTTGCAGATGGCCATGGTGCAGTTACACAGCCACCACGTCTCGTTCTCCTAAGGCGGGGAAGGCGCAGCGTCAGCGGGGACCACCCTGGAGCCCCAGCCTGCACAGGGGTGGCCCTGAGCCCTCCCCTGGAGCCTGGGGACCGCCCAGTGCAGGAGGCAGCCGCCCCGGCCTCACCACCGGCCAAGCCTCCTCCTCCTCCTCCTCGCCCGGCAGGGGAGGCGTGGCCCAGAAGGTGGGCGCTCGGCCGACCCTGCCCCCAAAAGGCCGCTCGGAGGACAGGGCGTCGCGGGTGACCGGCAGACATCCCTGTCCTCCCAGGTGGGCATGTGTGCGCAGAGCCAAGGGGACCACAAGCGGCCCGCAGCCCACTGACCTCTCTGGGAGGATCAAAGTCTAGGCACCCAGAGCGCTTGGTGGTGGCCAGAGTGCTCGATGCCATGGACGTGGGTGGTTTGGGTGTTGAGGCCGGCGTTGGCGAGGAAGGGGTGGGCGTTGGGGAGGGTGTGGACGGACACGACCAGTTGAAGAACTCCAAGGTGCAGGACAGCGAGCAGTTCACGTAATAGCAGGTGTCCCCATGCGTGCCGTTATACACCGTTTCACCTGCCAGGGGACAGAGACCAGACCTACACTAGCCACGCAGGGCTGGCTCCCAGAGCATACAAACAGGTGCCGACAGGGCCACTGGAGGGAAGCCCACCTCGACCGTGTCCCTGACTCACGGCGACAGCCAAGAGGGGCAGACCACAGGGACGGCCGTCCAGCCGGCTCCCGGTGGGGACTTCGGCCTAACCCCTTACCACTGGTGACAGGAGACCAGAACCCACCCGCCTCTGGCGCCTAACAGTCAGAAGTGACAAGCCTGGGTACCTGGGGCAAAGTATGTGTCATTCAAAACGCAACAGTATTCCATGGCTGTGCTGGTGATGGAACCTGTAGTTTCAACAATGCTGGGGGAGGAGATTGGGGTCAGCGTGGGGGGGTGCACACTGGAGGTCGTGGCACTCGTGGTCGGTGGCCTGTGCGGAGTGGATGACGGGCGTCCTGGCGGTGTGAGCGTTTCTGTGGACGTCGCTGACACAGTCGTGGGTGTGGGTGTGGAGGGGGTCTCCGTGCCGGTGGTGGTGGTAGTTGAGGCCGGGGTCGGGGTGGGGGTCGAGGTCTCTGTGCTGGTGGTGGTGGTGGTCGGGGTGGGGGTCGGTGTCTCCGTGCTGGTGGTGGTCGGGGTGGGGGTCGGGGTCTCCGTGCTGGTGGTGGTGGTGGTCGAGGCCGGGGTCGGAGTCTCTGTGCTGGTGGTGGTGGTGGTGGTGGAGGCCGGGGTCGGGGTCTCCGTGCTGGTGGTGGTCGGAGTGGTGGTTGGGGTCTCCGTGCTGGTGGTGGTGGTGGTGGAGGCTGGGGTCGGGGTCTCCGTGCTGGTGGTGGTCGGGGTGGAGGTCGCGGTCTCCGTGCTGGTGGTGGTGGTGGTGGAGGCCGGGGTCGGGGTCTCCGTGCTGGTGGTGGTCGGGGTGGGGGTCGGGGTCTCCGTGCTGGTGGTGGTCGGGGTGGAGGCCGGGGTCGGGGTCTCCGTGCTGGTGGTGGTCAGAGTGGAGGTCGGGGTCTCCGTGCTGGTGGTGGTCAGGGTGGTGGTTGGGGTCTCCGTGCTGGTGGTGGTCGGGGTGGCAGTTGGGGTCTCCGTGCTGGTGGTGGTCGGGGTGGAGGCCGGGGTCGGGGTCTCCGTGCTGATGGTGGTCGGGGTGGCAGTTGGGGTCTCCGTGCTGGTGGTGGTCGGGGTGGAGGCCGGGGTCCCCGTGCTGGTGGTGGTGGTGGTGGAGGCCGGGGTCGGGGTCTCCGTGCTGGTGGTGGTCGGGGTGGGGGTCGGGGTCTCCGTGCTGGTGGTGGTCGGGGTGGCGGTTGGGGTCTCCGTGCTGGTGGTGGTCGGGGTGGAGGCCGGGGTCCCCGTGCTGGTGGTGGTGGTGGTGGAGGCCGGGGTCGGGGTCTCCGTGCTGGTGGTGGTCAGAGTGGAGGTCGGGGTCTCCGTGCTGGTGGTGGTTGGGGTGGAGGTCGCGGTCTCCGTGCTGGTGGTGGTGGTGGTGGAGGCCGGGGTCAGGGTCTCCGTGCTGGTGGTGGTGGTGGTCGAGGCCGGGGTCGAGGTCTCCGTGCTGGTGGTGGTGGTGGTGGAGGCTGGGGTCAGGGTCTCCGTGCTGGTGGTCGTGGTGGTGGAGGCCGGGGTCGGGGTCTCCGTGCTGGTGGTGGTCAGGGTGGAGGTCGGGGTCCCCGTGCTGGTGGTGGTGGTGGTGGTGGAGGCCGGGGTCGGGGTCTCCGTGCTGGTGGTGGTCGGGGTGGGGGTCGGGGTCTCCGTGCTGGTGGTGGTGGTGGTCGAGGCCGGGGTCGGGGTCTTCGTGCTGGTGGTGGTGGTGGTCGAGGCCGGGGTCGGCGTCTCCTTGCTGGTGGTGGTCGGGGTGGAGGTCGGGGTCGGGGTCCCCGTGCTGGTGGTGGTGGTGGTCGAGGCCGGGATTGGGGTCTCTGTGCTGGTGGTGGTCGAGGCGGGGGTTGGGGTCTCTGTGCTGGTGGTCGTGGTGGTCGAGGCCGGGATCGGGGTCTCCGTGCTGGTGGTGGTGGTGGTCGAGGCGGGGGTTGGGGTCTCTGTGCTGGTGGTGGTGGTGGTCGAGGCCGGGGTCGGGGTCTCCGTGCTGGTGGTGGTCGGGGTGGGGGTCGGGGTCTCCGTGCTGGTGGTGGTGGTGGTGGAGGCTGGGGTCAGGGTCTCCGTGCTGGTGGTCGTGGTGGTGGAGGTCGGGGTCGGGGTCTCCGTGCTGGTGGTGGTGGTGGTCGAGGCCGGGGTCGGGGTCTCTGTGCTGGTGGTGGTCGAGGCGGGGGTTGGGGTCTCTGTGCTGGTGGTGGTGGTGGTCGAGGCCGGGATCGGGGTCTCCGTGCTGGTGGTGGTGGTGGTCGAGGCTGGCATCGGGGTCTCCGTGCTGGTGGTGGTGGTGGTCGAGGCGGGTGTTGGGGTCTCTGTGCTGGTGGTGGTGGTGGTCGAGGCCGGGGTCGGGGTCTCCGCGCTGGTGGTGGTCGGGGTGGGGGTCGGGGTCTCCGTGCTGGTGGTGGTCGGGGTGGGGGTTGGGGTCTCCGTGCTGGTGGTCGTGGTGATGGAGGCCGGGGTCGGGGTCTCCGTGCTGGTGGTGGTGGTGGTGGAGGCCGGGGTCGGGGTCCGCGTGCTGGTGGTGGTGGTGGTCGAGGCCGGGGGCGGGGTTTCCGTGCTGGTGGTGGTGGTGGTCGAGGCCGGGGTTGGGGTCTCGGTGATGGTGGTGGTCGAGGCGGGGGTCGGGGTCTCCGTGCTGGTGGTGGTGGTGGTCGGGGTGGAGGTCGGGGTCTCCGTGCTGGTGGTGGTGGTGGTCGAGGCCGGGGTCGGGGTCTCCGTGCTGGTGGTGGTCGGGGTGGGGGTCGGGGTCTCCGTGCTGGTGGTGGTCGGGGTGGGGGTCGGGGTCTCCGTGCTGGTGGTGGTCGGGGTGGGGGTCGGGGTCTCCGTGCTGGTGGTGGTCGGGGTGGGGGTTGGAGTCTCCGTGCTGGTGGTGGTGGTGGTGGAGGCCGGGGTCGGGGTCTCCGTGCTGGTGGTGGTCAGAGTGGAGGTCGGGGTCTCCGTGCTGGTGGTGGTTGGGGTGGAGGTCGCGGTCTCCGTGCTGGTGGTGGTGGTGGTGGAGGCCGGGGTCGGGGTCTCCGTGCTGGTGGTGGTGGTGGTCGAGGCCGGGGTCGAGGTCTCCGTGCTGGTGGTGGTGGTGGTGGAGGCTGGGGTCGGGGTCTCCGTGCTGGTGGTGGTCGGGGTGGTGGTTGGGGTCTCCGTGCTGGTGGTGGTTGGGGTGGAGGCCGGGGTCGGGGTCTCCGTGCTGGTGGTGGTCGGGGTGGCAGTTGGGGTCTCCGTGCTGGTGGTGGTCGGGGTGGAGATCAGGGTTCCCGTGCTGGTGGTGGTGGTGGTGGAGGCTGGGGTCGGGGTCTCCGTGCTGGTAGTGGTCGGGGTGGAGGTCGCGGTCTCCGTGCTGGTGGTGGTGGTGGAGGCCGGGGTCGGGGTCTCCGTGCTGGTGGTGGTGGTGGTCGAGGCCGGGGTCGAGGTCTCCGTGCTGGTGGTGGTCGGGGTGGGGGTCGGGGTCTCCGTGCTGGTGGTGGTGGTGGTGGAGGCTGGGGTCGGGGTCTCTGTTATGGTGGTGGTCGGGGTGGAGGTCGGGGTCTCCGTGCTGGTGGTGGTGGTGGTGGAGGCTGGGGTCGGGGTCTCCGTGCTGGTGGTCGTGGTGGTGGAGGCCGGGGTCGGGGTCTCCGTGCTGGTGGTGGTCAGGGTGGCGGTTGGGGTCTCCGTGCTGGTGGTGGTGGTGGTGGAGGTCGGGGTCCCCGTGCTGGTGGTGGTGGTCGGGGTGGAGGCTGGGGTCGGGGTCTCCGTGCTGGTGGTGGTCAGGGTGGCGGTTGGGGTCTCCGTGCTGGTGGTGGTCGGGGTGGAGGTCGGGGTCCCCGTGCTGGTGGTGGTGGTGGTGGTGGAGGCCGGGGTCGGGGTCTCCGTGCTGGTGGTGGTCGGGGTGGGGGTCGGGGTCTCCGTGCTGGTGGTGGTGGTGGTCGGGGTGGAGGTCGGGGTCTCCGTGCTGGTGGTGGTGGTGGTCGAGGCCGGGGTCGGGGTCTCCGTGCTGGTGGTGGTCGGGGTGGGGGTCGGGGTCTCCGTGCTGGTGGTGGTCGGGGTGGGGGTCGGGGTCTCCGTGCTGGTGGTGGTCGGGGTGGGGGTCGGGGTCTCCGTGCTGGTGGTGGTCGGGGTGGGGGTTGGAGTCTCCGTGCTGGTGGTGGTGGTGGTGGAGGCCGGGGTCGGGGTCTCCGTGCTGGTGGTGGTCAGAGTGGAGGTCGGGGTCTCCGTGCTGGTGGTGGTCGGGGTGGAGGTCGGAGTCTCCGTGCTGGTGGTGGTGGTGGTGGAGGCCGGGGTCGGGGTCTCCGTGCTGGTGGTGGTCGGGGTGGGGGTCGGGGTCTCCGTGCTGGTGGTGGTCGGGGTGCGGGTCGGGGTCTCCGTGCTGGTGGTGGTCGGGGTGGGGGTCGGGGTCTCCGTGCTGGTGGTGGTCGGGGTGGGGGTTGGAGTCTCCGTGCTGGTGGTGGTGGTGGTGGAGGCCGGGGTCGGGGTCTCCGTGCTGGTGGTGGTCGGGGTGGGGGTCGGGGTCTCCGTGCTGGTGGTGGTGGTGGTTGGGGTGGAGGTCGGGGTCTCCGTGCTGGTGGTGGTGGTGGTCGAGGCCGGGGTCGGGGTCTCCGTGCTGGTGGTGGTCGGGGTGGGGGTCGGGGTCTCCGTGCTGGTGGTGGTGGTGGTCGAGGCCGGGGTCGGGGTCTCCGTGCTGGTGGTGGTGGTGGTGGAGGCCGGGGTCCGGGTCTCCGTGCTGGTGGTGGTCGGGGTGGGGGTCGGGGTCTCCGTGCTGGTGGTTGTCGGGGTGGGGGTCGGGGTCTCCGTGCTGGTGGTGGTCGGGGTGGGGGTCGGGGTCTCCGTGCTGGTGGTGGTCGGGGTGGGGGTTGGAGTCTCCGTGCTGGTGGTGGTGGTGGTGGAGGCCGGGGTCGGGGTCTCCGTGCTGGTGGTGGTCAGAGTGGAGGTCGGGGTCTCCGTGCTGGTGGTGGTCGGGGTGGAGGTCGGAGTCTCTGTGCTGGTGGTGGTGGTGGTGGAGGCCGGGGTCGGGGTCTCCGTGCTGGTGGTGGTCAGAGTGGAGGTCGGGGTCTCCGTGCTGGTGGTGGTCGGGGTGGAGGTCGGAGTCTCCGTGCTGCTGGTGGTGGTGGTCGAGGCCGGGGTCGGGGTCTCCGTGCTGGTGGTGGTGGTGGTGGAGGCCGGGGTCGGGGTCTCCGTGCTGGTGGTGGTCGGGGTGGGGGTCGGGGTCTCCGTGCTGGTGGTGGTCGGGGTGGGGGTCGGGGTCTCCGTGCTGGTGGTGGTCGGGGTGGGGGTCGGGGTCTCCGTGCTGGTGGTGGTCAGAGTGGAGGTCGGGGTCTCCGTGCTGGTGGTGGTCGGGGTGGAGGTCGGAGTCTCCGTGCTGGTGGTGGTGGTGGTGGAGGCCGGGGTCGGGGTCTCCGTGCTGGTGGTGGTCAGAGTGGAGGTCGGGGTCTCCGTGCTGGTGGTGGTCGGGGTGGAGGTCGGAGTCTCCGTGCTGCTGGTGGTGGTGGTCGAGGCCGGGGTCGGGGTCTCCGTGCTGGTGGTGGTGGTGGTGGAGGCCGGGGTCGGGGTCTCCGTGCTGGTGGTGGTCGGGGTGGGGGTCGGGGTCTCCGTGCTGGTGGTGGTCGGGGTGGGGGTCGGGGTCTCCGTGCTGGTGGTGGTCGGGGTGGGGGTCGGGGTCTCCGTGCTGGTGGTGGTCAGAGTGGAGGTCGGGGTCTCCGTGCTGGTGGTGGTCGGGGTGGAGGTCGGAGTCTCCGTGCTGGTGGTGGTGGTGGTGGAGGCCGGGGTCGGGGTCTCCGTGCTGGTGGTGGTCAGAGTGGAGGTCGGGGTCTCCGTGCTGGTGGTGGTCGGGGTGGAGGTCGGAGTCTCCGTGCTGCTGGTGGTGGTGGTCGAGGCCGGGGTCGGGGTCTCCGTGCTGGTGGTGGTGGTGGTCGGGGAGGTCGGCGTGGTTACAGGGGAAGGCGTGGAGACGCAGGGTGGAGGCCACGAACAGCAGTAGACGTTGATCTCATAGTTGAGGCAAGAAGGCTGGGGCATGTATCCCCCTGGCTTCTGGTTTTCATTTCTGCACACCAGCCCGACACTGATGTCGCAATCCACGTTCTGCCCCAGCTGCCCAAGGGGGACGTCAGGGAACTGGGCGGCTCTGCAGGAGATGTTGGCCGCCCAGCCTGGTTCACAGACCTTGACAGATTCGATGTCTGCCCCCGGTTTGGTGTTGTCTGGTTTCCCTGAATCCAGCCAGCCAGTCCAATTGCACTCAGGCACGCACTCAGGCATGCTGGTGGTGGTCGGGGTGGTGGTTGTGGTTGAGGGGGTGGTGGTTGGGGCCGTGGTTGGGGACCCGGGACACTCATACATCGGCAGGCAACAATTGACACGTATTTCATAGTCATAACAGACGGCGAACGGCCCGTTTCCAAACTGGTCTTCGTTGAGGCAAGTGAACCCTGAGGAGACATCGCACCGTACCTTCTGGCCCGTCTCCTCCCAGCTGAGCTCTGGCTCCGTGGCCAACCTGCACTGGATGTCCTCGGGTTCCCTGCAGACACTGTCGAATTTCTCCCAGTCTCCACCGGTGCTGTCCATGCTGGGGTGGTTCTCGTTGATCCAGTCGGACCAGAAGCAGCACACATCTGGGGAAGCAAATCCGGGATCGGATTGGTCACCGCGCCTGGACGCAGCTTCCGGGGAGCCCACCGGGACTGGCACGACCGCCCTCCTATCACGGCCAAAGAGCCAGGGTGTTGTCGGCTCAGAGAGTGTGGGCCCGGCTCCGCTTCCTCCCTCCTCCTGCAGCTCCACACTGAGCCCCAGGGAAGGAAGAGCCCCTCACGCCACACCTGGGTGACAGCCCGACCCCCGGGCTGCAGCCCTCTGCCCCTCCCTTGGCTGTTTTCAAATCCTGATGTCCCCCTGAAAACAATTAGCATGGACAGGGTCAGCCATTCCAATGAGAAAGCCCACGGGAAGGGGCTCGGTCCGGACGCTTGAACAACAGTGTCACCCCGAGCCGCTCCCTCCCCCGTGCGTCAGCCAGGCACCCGTGAGTCCCAGGGGGTCATGCCACCCAAAGCACTCTCTCTGGTGACGTGAGCAGCACGGGCCACGGGCCCCACATCCGCATCTCCTGGGGAGTTCCCGGAGCAGCTCCGGGTGCCCTGCCCCCCGCACCCACCCGCCTCGGGGACACTGCCCACACAACTTACTGGGAGTGGTTGAGGACGGGGTCGTTGAGGAGATGGTCGTTGCTGCACAAGAGCCAGAAAGGAAAGGAGGCTGTCACTAGAGGTTGTGACACCTGTACGACTCTTTCATAATTTTTACAAATCCCTTTTTCCCGTGGCTACCACACCCCCGTGGCTCGGCCGGTGACGGCCACCACCTCAGTGAGAACAACCACGGGGGGATTTAAGGACCTTCCTCTGCTCCTCTAAGCCTCAGGGGTATTTTCTCGCTGGTTCGGGAAGTGTTCCTAGGTCACCTTCGCTGCGGTCTGGGCTCAGGGATGTGGTCCTGATGCCGCATCTCAACTCGGCGGGCCAGGGGCCCCGGTGACGTCCCCTGAACGGAGACACCCATGAGCTGCGCGCACCCCCACATTTCAGCTGGGCCCGGGGCCTCACCTGTGCTGGGGGTGGGGGTGGGGGTGGTGCTCGTGGTGCCGGTGACCGGGGTGGTGGAGGGCGGCAAGGAGGACGAGGGAGGCGAGGTAGGCTGGCAGACGTTGAAGTGTTTCTCCACCGTCCCGTTGGGCCCGCAGATCAGCCAGTAGCAGAAAGACCCATCCTGAGTATAGTTGAGAATCTTCCCTGGGGGACGGGCAGGAGGCCAAGGTCAACATGGCAAGGACAAGACAGAGCCCCTCGAGTACCCCCTGCCCGTCCCAATCAGAGAAAGACTAGGTGTCCCCCAGCCCCGACCAGCGGCAGACCGATCTGCCACCGGGACTCCATCCCCAGAAACCCATCGGACCGCAGAAGCCGGATGGCACAAGGGGTGACCTCGGCCCCTCATCTCAGGCCTGGGGAGGCCGGTGCAAGTCAGAGCCGGCTCTGAGCCAGGAAGGGCCTCTGGGGACCGCAGGAGCAGGGGAGGGGGACACTGAGCCCCACCCCCACAGTCCAGGGACAGGCAGCTTGGTGGCTCTCCTGGGCGGGAGGGCAGCTCACCTTCTTCGGGCCGGCAGACGACTTCCGAGGAGTTGGTACACATGCTGCAAAGCAAGCACAGAGCTGCAGACCCCGAGCACACACCCCCCGCCCAGGCCCTCCCTGGTGCACCCCGGGTGCAGCTCCAAAGGAGCCTGCCCACTGGGGTCTAGCTGTGGGCCGAGGAGGACAAGCTGAGGCAGGCAAAGGCCAGACAGAGCAGGCGGATGAGAAGGGACAGGCTGGCCTGTCCCCACGTCCTGTTCCCGTGTCTATACCTGCGGGTGTGCGCCCCTGGCCGTGCGTCCACACTCACACACACGAACGCGTGGTGTGTGCGTGTAGGCACATGCTCGCGTGTGCACCTGTGCACACGAAGCCACGTCACACGTGCGCGTGCGCCCGACCTCCCCCGGGCTCCCTGCAGGACGAACTTAGGTACCAAGACTGGCAGTCCTTGTCGGAGGGCACGGACGCTCCAGGTGGGTAACGGGTGTCCTCGACGTAGCAGCCACACTGGTCGGCCGTGACGCACTTTTTATTGTCCTCGTCGTAGATGGGCCTGTCCTTGGGGCACCGTGGGTAGCAGCCTGGTAGGCACAGGGCACAGGGTTTGGACCGCCACGGAGGATCCCACATCCTCCAGACCCCACCATCGTGCCCACCATGTCAGGGCCTTCTCTCCAGGAGGTTCCTCCGGGAAGTCCTAGGTCCCCCCTTGCTGGGCCCTGCACACTGCCATAGGGCCAAAGGGATGGCCAGGCCCCTCCCAGCCTCCTGGGGAGGTGGGGGAGGGCACTCCCTCCCCAGATCTGCAGGTGGCTCACCCCTTCACATCCCTAGTTCTCAACTCCAAGGCCCTGAGGAGGTTCCCCAGGACCCCTGGGTGAGACACCCGCCCGTCCTGCTTCCTTCCGCCTCTCCGCCCGGGCGGGGTCTTGGCTTCACAGCGAGGTGGGCCTGGTCCGCCCCGGACCTCAGGTCGCCAGCCCCATGGGGCCTCTCCCAGGCGACCCTGCGGGTCTGCAGAGGACCCTGTGCCTCGGCCCCCGGGGCACGCTCACCCTCCAGGTAGGACACGGAGATGTTGGAGTGGATCCCGTTGACTGTCCTGCAGGTCTCAAAGCTGCGGTTCCCACACGGCTCGTAGTGCCACTCGCACTCGTCCGGGGGGTTGTAGTAGTCACAGAAGATGGCTGTGGGGGACGCGGGGTCAGATCCAGGGAGCACGAGGCCAGCTCCCTTCTGGCAGCCCACGCGCCACCCTGGCCCCGAGCAACGGCTCTCAGGAGGGAAAGAGACTGCAAACACCCCATCCCTTGGGTGGGTAAGGAGGGCCAGCCCACCCACAGTGTGGCCCCCGCCCCAGGACAGGCGGGCACTCACGGCACAGGTCTGGCGTCCTCCAGAACACGCAGGCCCCCTCCTTCGTGCACGCCTGGGCGTAGGAGGCCACGGCAGAGCAAAAGCACTCACAGTCCCCGCCCGTATCGCAGGAGCACGAGTCATGGACGCAGGCCTCGTAGAATGGCTTGGGGTCCACCTGGGGGAGAAGACCTCTGTGCCCTGGGCCCGCACTGCCCTCATGGGGCCGGGCCTGCCCCTGCAGCCGAGGAGCTCAGGACCCCCAGGGCAGGGCACGGTCACCCAGCACTAGCCTCCCAGGGGGCCGGCAGGGGAGGTCCAGAGACAGGGGGCCACCCCTCCCCTCCCCCCCCGCCCCCCCCCCCCCACTGCCCGGAGCTTCCGTCCTTTCTCCCTCCCTGGAAGACATGAGGGCTGGGGACCCAGCCAGGGGTCTCCGGGAGGGCCGGGCCTCTGGTAAAGGCCAGAAAATGGAGCTGAAGCTGGAGGAGAAGACGCACATGGTGACCTCAGGGCGCTCCTCAGCGGGAGCAAGAAGGGCCACCCTGCGCAAGGATCCATGCCGTCCACCGCCACGGCCCCGCCTACGGCCCCGCCCACGCGCACAGCCCCGCCCAGGCCCGCCCCCACGGCCCCGCCTACGGCCCCGCCCACGCGCACGTTCCCGCCCAGGCCCGCCGCCACGGCCCCGCCCACGCACCTTGCTGTGGCAGACGGCGAAGACCCGGCTCTTGATGATACTGCACTGCTTCATGGCCCAGGAGAGGCGGTGCGGCCTCAGGGCGCAGGGCTCTGGGGTGAAGCTCACGTCTGGGCAGGTGGGAGCCGCCTTCCAGCTGTTCCCGAAGTCCAGCTCGCTGTCCACCACCATGTGGTCCCTCGTGGTGAAGTCGTTGCTGGAGCGGCGGTCGAAGTTCCCACACAGCCCGCACACCGTGCCCTGCGGAGGCAGCGAGCCCGGGGCGTGGTGAGGCGGCTCCGGCCCGGGAGGGCGGCTCGGCCCCTCCTGCGCCCCGGGGCCCCGGCAGCCGGGCGCCGCCACGCACCTCGTAGGACGGCGCCAGCTTGATGAAGACGGTGGTCCTCTTGTCCCAGATGACGATGACGCCCACGCTGGCCTCTACCACCAGGTACTGGCCCACCTCCCGCGTGGTGTAGGACACGTGGTGGCCCACATCTCGCTGGATCACCGCGCGGTGCTTGCCCTCCAGCTTCAGCTCCAGACTCTGTGCCCAGGGGAGAGGCCCTGTCACTGGGCGCCCGGAGCGTCCCCGAGGGCTCGTGCGTCCCCGGCATCAGGCGGCACTCACCCCCATGAAGATTTTGATGGCCTTGGAGCAGGTGACGCCCGTGGTGCCACAGGGAACATTCTCGGTGATGATGCTGAAGGAGCCCAGTGAGGAGTTCTGGCCACAGTAGTCCTGGGGACCCACGGGGGACGTGAGCCACACTGGCCCGGCCACCGCTGCCCCGGGCCCCCACCCAGCCTCAGCCCTCCTCTGGTAAGAGGGGGCCCTTAACGGCACACACAAGCCCCTCACTCACTCCCCGGGCCCCTCACTGGGGACCCCTTCTTGCTGGGCTGAGAGTGGCTTTAGGACGTGGTGCGGGGCCACGGGCCGGGGGCAGGGCCACGCCGCTGGCCTCACCTGAGCCGCCACGTAGGAGCAGTGTCCATCAAAGTCGTAGTGCTTTCCGTCGAACGTGATGTAGTGGCCACTTCCGTAGATGGAGCAGGAGCCGTAGCACACGGCCTGCGTGCACGCCCAGCGGCCCCTCTGGCAGGTGCTGAGGAGAGTGGGAAGGGGGCCTGGAGGGGCCACGGGGGTGCAAGTCCCCCCACCCCTGCTCAGAGGGAGCCCGGCGGGCCGGGCGCTGTGCGGACAGCCCCGGAGCGGCTCACGAACCACACCCACCCCCCCCACCCCCCCACCCCCCGCCAGAGCTCCTGGGGCCGGGGTCAGCCAGCCACTCACCAGGTGTTGCAGTCCACCTTGATCTTGTCCCCAGGGGAGTACAGGTCCTTGTTGTGCACACAGGGACACTGCTCTTCCATGACGCAGCCGCCGCGGCCGTCATCCAGCAGCCCGTCCGGGCAAACACAGCCGCTGATGCACTCCGTCTGGTACTGCAGGCGGCCGGAGCGGCGTTCAGGGATTTGCTTCGGGGCCCAGAGCTGGCCCCGTCACTGCCGCCCCCTTTCCTGACCCTGGCAGACACCCCTTTGTCCCTTCCCCACCCACAGACCCTGGCCCTCTCTCCTCTCTCGGGCTCTGCCCTGGGCCGGGGTACAGGCGAGGGCTGCCAGCCGAGGGTCCCTAGGCTGGCCACCGTGCCCTCAGTGGGCCGGACGGGGGGCCGACCGGCCACCACCTCCCCTGCCCGGGGACAGGGAGGGCCAGTGAGGCCCGTGTGTGCGCGGGACCCAACATCCAGGTCCCGGGGCCAGTGTGGACGCCTGGGGACACCCTCCCCCCAACGGCGGCCCCCACACGCACGTGGCCGGCAGCCAGCGTCTGGCAGCTGGTGGGTCGCGGGTTCTGGATGGCCAGCGCTGTCAGGTTGTTGCAATCCACGTGGATCTTTGGGGCCTGACAGCCTGTGGGACAGAGGGGGCCGCCTCGGCTCAGTGGAAGTCGGGCTGGGGGCGGGGGGGGGGGGGAGGGCTCAGCAGGCGGGGATGGGTGAGGGGTGGGGAGCCAGGCACACGCAGGCTACTTACGAAGGCCGATCAGCTGGATCTGAATGCACTGAAGCCTGCCGTTCCGGCAAACGCTGAGGGGAAGAGGCAGGAGGTGAACAGGCCCCTCGTGGGGGCAGGCGGGCCCGTGGGTCCCCCCATGCTCCCCAACCCCAGGCCGCCTACCATCGCTCCCCCTGCCGCAGGACCACTTCCCCGGCCTCCAGGTAGAGGCCGCGGTGATAGCAAGAGCACTTGGCCAGGGGCACACAGCGGCCCTTCTCATCCAGGAAGGTGTGGTCGGGGCAGCCGCAGCCGTCCACCGGCGCAAAGCCCTTGAGGCAGTGGGTGTCGGCCTCGGAGAGCGAGCGGCAGGTGGGCTGGCAGGTGGTCAGGTTGTACAGGAAGATCTGTGAGCTGGGGCAGGAGCCCACGTCCTTGTCTGCGGAGGCGCGGGGCGGGCGTGAGGGGCGCAGGGACGGCCCCCGGCCCCCCGCCCCCCGCCCCGCAGGCCGTCCCTGAGCCCCACCCCGGCCAAGGGGCCCACGAGGGCAGTCTCCCTGAGATGGCGCACGGGAACCCCGCCCCCCCCGAACCCCGGGCCGCGGTTCTGGGCCCCGCCCTGCCAGCACGGAACAGCGGGGCTGACCCCTCCCGCCACGGGGGACGCCAGACACCCCGCGGGGGCTGGCACTCACTGCAGACTTGCTCCCGCCACCCCCACAGCATGACGCCCTTGGCGGCGCAGGCGCGGGCGTAGGAGGACAGGGCGGCGCACATGCAGTCCTCGCTGTTCTGGCAGTTACACGTATCGTACCTGCACCTCTGGGGGAAAGTGAGGCAGGCAGTGAGCGAGGGAAGCAGCTCACACACGCACGCGCACACACGCGCACCGGCTCCCACCCCGCAAGGGGCAAACCCAGGCGAGGCACCCCCGCGCGCACACGTGCTGACGGTCGGCCCCTCCCAGGGGGAGCCTCGAGGCCAAGGGTCGGGCTCGGCCCGACGCACAGAGCGCACCTTCCGGGCAAGATCGGGCGACGGGCAGGGCCCGTGCGGGTCCCGCGGGTCCCACCCACCTTGTAATACTCCGAGGGGTCCACGGCTGAGTGGCACCTGCCGAAGGGGGTCTCTGTCTTCTTCAGCAGGGAGCACCAGTGCTCCGCGTAGTTGGCTGCGGAGGACGGACAGAGCCTCAGCAGGGGCAGGCCCCTCCAGCAGGTCCCCTGAGCCCCGCTGCCTGGCCACCCAGCTGGAACCCACTCGGTCCCCTGGAGCCCAGTCCCCTCCAGCCCAATGCAAGGCCACACACCCCCCCCCAGCCGCCCCACGCTCAACCTGCCCTGACCTGGTGGGTGGGAAGGCATGTGTCATGTCCCCAGACCAGCCCCTGGGTGAGGGCCACCACCCAGTGATTAGCGAGCAAGCCTGGCCCCTCCGCGGTGACTCTTGGCGGGCAGCCACCATGGACCCCCCTACCCAGCCACGCGGCAGAAAGCAGCAGCTGGACAGGCTGGCCAGCCGGCCTCCCCCCAGCCCCACCCGGCCAACGGGTCCCGCGGGGCGTCCCGTGCACCCGGAGGGGCCGAGCCTCACCGCTCTCGATGTTGAGGGAGCAGGGGTCCTCCAGCCAGTCCAGTTTGTCGTGGCAACTCGACTGGGCCTTCCACGTGTTGGCGAAGCCGGCCCCCGTGGCCTCCACCAGCCCGCCCGCCGTCTTGAAGTCATCCCCTTCCAGGCCGTTGAAGTTCCCGCAGAGGCCTGAGGGGCCGGGACAGGGTTGGGAAGGGGCGGGGCGCCAGGGGGCAGGCCCCGAGCGAGCGGGGCCCTTGTGGGGGCGGGCCGAGGGCACCACTCACCCTGCACGCGCCCCTGGGCGGCCTGGTCCAGCGTCACAAACAGCTGCATCACGGGCACCAGCTGCACCTGCAGCCTGAGGCCGAAGGCGGTGTTCACCACGAGGTGGTGGGAGGATGGTTGGAAGATGGAGAAGCTGGCTGCAAGGCAGGGGGCGGGGTCCCCCTCGTCAGCAGGGGTATCTGGAGCTGCAGGGGGCTGCACCTCCTCCAGCGCCACCCCCAGCTGGGCGTCCCATGGACCCACCAGTCATGGCGGGGGGGGGGGGGGGGGGGGAGGGGGCAGGACTCACCAGTCACGTGGGGCAAGTTCACCTGCAGCTCATTCAGCAGCACGCTGCCGTCCGACTTGAAGGCCACCACCTGCGGGACAGGCAGAGGGGACGGTGGGGCTGAGAGGGGCCCTGGGGGCCCAGGGGCGCCGGGCGGGGAGGGGCGGGGGCACCCACGTTCTTCTTCTTGTCGGTCAGCAGCACCACCGTCTTCAGGCAGGTCTGCTTGTCCGTGGAGCCGCAGGGGGCCAGCTCACCCAGGAGGGCATAGGAGTCGTGGTCGCCCTGCAGGGGACAGGGACGGTGGCAGCGACCCACACAGAGCCTGATGCAGGGCCGGGAGCCGGCCGTGCCCGCTCGCCGCCCGGCCAGCTACCTTGACCAGCACGTAGTAGCAGTCCCCGTGGAAAGTGTACTTCTTCCCGTCGAAGGTGGAGATGTGGGAGCCGCCCTCCAGGGCGCAGGTGCCTGGGCATGGCAGGTCTTTGCACACCCAGCGGCCGGCGGTGCAGACGCTGTGGGCCATGGGGCACAGGGTCAGGCTCAGCTGCCCCCCCTCCAGCCCACCGGCCCCTAGCCCAAGGCTCCCAGCCCAGGGCACCCAGCCCAGGAAACCCCCCCAGCCCAGGGCCCCCAGCCCACCGGCTCCCAGCCCCCAGCCCACCGGCCCCCAGCCCAAGGCCCCCAGCCCGGGACCCGGGACCCACCACTGCTCGCAGTCGTTGGTGATCTGCTGGCCGGGCAAGTACAGGTGCCCGTGGACCTTGCAGTGACACTGGCTGACGGGAATGCAGCCTCTGCCCGCAATGTCATCGTACACAGTGCCTGGACGGTAGGGAAGAGACGTTATCCTCGGCCAGCCTCGGAAAACCCCAGAATCCCCACAGCGGGGCTTTCTCCGGCAGGGCCGCAGCCCCGGGCTGGCCTGTGATGGGGCAATCTCCCAGGTGGGGTTGCCAGCCAGGCCTCCCACCCGCAGGCCCCTCTGGTCCTTCGGGGACACCTGTGCCCCCACACATCACCCAGTCAGGGATCTGCCTTGGGAACACAGCCTCCAGACCACCACCCTGGGGGCCTCCAGGCTCTGTGAGCAGGGCAGCGGGACAGGTGCCCTCGGGGTGATGACCAGGAAGGAGTCCTCCCACCGAGACTCCCTGAAGCCCCACTGTGTGCGCTTGGGAGGCGGTCTTCAGCTTCTGTGTCCCTTCTACCCAGTGTCAGGGAAGAGGGCACCGCCCCTCGCGTCCAGCGCCATCGCTGACCTCCCCCCCCGCCCCCCGGTCCCAGGGCACACGGGCCTGGGCGGGCCATCTCAGGGCAGCGCCCACCCACCAGCCACCGCCCCGAGGCCTCCACAGCACACACCTTCCGGGCAAAAACAGCCGTCCATGCGGTGCTCCTCACACAGGTTGCTGATTCCCAGGTGTGAGCAGGTGTCCATGCAGGGTGAGCCGCTCTCCAGGTAAACCATGTTCCCGGGGCAGCTCTTGGCTGCAAAGGCAAAGGCAGGCCCCTGAGCGGACATGTACGCAGGGGTACAGGGGGCCTGGGGTGCGGGGGGCCGGGGTGCAGGGGGGCCGGGGTGCAGGGGGCCGGGGTGCAGGGGGGCCGGGGTGCAGGGGGCCAGGGTACAAGGGCCTAGGGTACAGGGGCCGGGGTACAAGGGGGCCGGGGTGCAGGGGGCCTGGGTACAGCGGGGCCAGGGTCTAGGGGGCCCAGGGTACAACGCAGTTGGGATGCAGGGGGACCAGGATGCAGGGGGCCCAGGATTCAGGGGGTACGGGGGGCCGGGATGCAGGGGGGCCGGGGTACAAGGGGGCCGGGGTGCAGGGGGGCCGGGGTGCAGGGGGCCGGGGTGCAGGGGGGCCGGGGTGCAGGGGGCCGGGGTACAGGGGCCGGGGTACAAGGGGGCCGGGGTGCGGGGGGCCGGGGTGCGGGGGGCCGGGATGCAGGGGGGCCGGGATGCAGGGTGGCCGGGGTACAAGGGGGCCGGGGTGCAGGGGGGCCGGGGTGCAGGGGGCCGGGGTACAAGGGCCTAGGGTACAGGGGCCGGGGTACAAGGGGGCCCAGGGTACAACGGGGTTGGGATGCAGGGGGACCAGGATGCAGGGGGCCCAGGATTCAGGGGGCCCGGGGTACGGGGGGCCGGGATGCAGGGGGGCCGGGATGCAGGGGGCCGGGGTACAGGGGGCCGGGATGCAGGGGGGCCGGGATGCAGGGGGGCCGGGGTACAAGGGGGCCGGGTGCAGGGGGCCGGGGCACAAGGGCCTAGGGTACAGGGGCCGGGGTACAAGGGGGCCGGGGTGCAGGGGGCCGGAGTACAGGGGGCCGGGATGCAGGGGGGCCGGGGTGCAGGGGGCCGGGGTGCAGGGGGGCCGGGGTGCAGGGGGCCGGGGTACAGGGGCCGGGGTACAAGGGGGCCGGGGTGCAGGGGGCCGGGGTACGGGGGGCCTGGGGTGCGGGGGGCCGGGATGCAGGGGGGCCGGGATGCAGGGTGGCCGGGGTACAAGGGGGCCGGGGTGCAGGGGGGCCGGGGTGCAGGGGGCCGGGGTGCAGGGGGGCCGGGGTGCAGGGGGCCGGGGTACAATGGCCTAGGGTACAGGGGCCGGGGTACAAGGGGGCCCAGGGTACAACGGGGTTGGGATGCAGGGGGACCAGGATGCAGGGGGCCCTGGATTCAGGGGGCCCGGGGTACAGGGGGGCCGGGGTGCAGGGAGGTCAGGGTACAAGGGGCCAGGGTACAGTGGGGCTGGGGTGCAGGGGGCCCAGCGTACTATGGGGGGGGGGGCCACGATGCAGGGGGCCCGGGGCGCAGGGGGCCGGGATGCAGGGGTGCCGGGGTACAAGGGGGCCGGGGTGCAGGGAGGCCGGGGTACAGGGGGCTGGGGTACAGCAGGGCCGGGTGCAGGGGACTAGGGTACGGGGGGCCAGGGTACAAGGGGGCCGGGCTGCAGGGGGCTAGGGTACGGGGGGCTGGGGTACAAGTGGGCCGAGGTGCAGGGGGCCGGGATGGCCCCGCCCTGAGGGCCCCGCGGTGCCCACGCCCCCACCCGCCCGGCGGCACCGCGGCGCTTACGGCAGAACTTGGGGGTCCTCCAGGTGCCCGGCCGGCCGCCCGCGTGCGAGCACTGGCGGGAGAACTCGGCGAGGCTGCTGCAGACGCAGGAGGCGCCCAGCGGGCACCGGCAGCGGTCCTGCGCGCAGGCCTGCACGTACAGCTCCAGCGGCACCAGGCCCAGGCAGTCCTTGAAGGCCGAGCCCGTCAGCAGCCTCTCGCACTCGGCGCGCTGGCAGACAGACGCGGGGGTGAGGGGATGAGGGCCGCTCCCGCCCTCCTCTTCTCCGTGACACCCCAGACGCCCCCCCCCTCCCTCCCGGGAACGGCTCCTCCCCCGCCAGCGACTCACGTGCTCCGAGCAGGACTCTCCCGCGGGCTCCTCCTCGGGGTCCTCGCACACCGCCCCAGGCTTTTTGATCTTCTGCATGTTCCCAAACTCGATGGCACTGAAGGACACACCTGGGGGCGCAGGCCTGTCAGCGGGGCAGCGGCAGGGACCCAGCGCCCCCGCCCCGCCCGCCAGGCCCCCAAGGAGACCCTACCGTCAGAGAGGAACTCTGAATAGACGTGCAGGCCGTTGTAGTCCCCGCAGAGGCCACACGTGTGGTTCCGGAACTTACTGTCCAGCTCCAGCTGGAGGGGGAACGGGAGGCAGGTGAGCGGGACCACGGCCAGGCTGGTCCCCAGCACCTCCCTCCGCTCGGGCGCCCGGTACGGCAGGAGGCTGGGGTCAGCCCCGGGGTGTCCTGGCCCCGGGGATCGCTGAGGACCGGGACAGGGGTGGGGGGTGGGCGAAGGGCCAGCCCGCCTCCCCCCGCACCCTGGGCCCCGAGGGTCCCCCTCTGCTGCCAATCCGCTCGTGACGGGGGCCGGTCCGCTAGGCACCCCCGGCTGTGGCGGGGGCTGCACCCACCATGAGGGAATCTTCCCGGTTCCACATGAGGGTGAGTCCCGCGCGGGAGTAGACCTTGGTATAGACGTCGCTCTTCTCAATGAGCAGCCCGGGGCTATAGTGCGGGGTGCTGACCCTGGGGAGGGGCGCCGGGCGGGAGTCACGCGCAGGCCCACACAGTCACCCACTGCCCAGAGGGGACTGAGGCTGCACGTCCTGTGGGTGGGGTGGCCTCCGCTCCCAGTGCCAGGGCCACGGATGGCGTGGCCACCCTCCGGGGCAGCCGGGGCCGTGGCAGGTCAGCCCTGTCCACCTTGGCCGGCTGGCCTCCCGCCTGCCCCTGTCCCTCTTTATGCCCCTCCTCCAGGCCCCAGCTCTGTGCCCCGGGGGCCTATACACAACCCCCTGGGGAAACAAAGGGCACACCCTGCAGGAGGCTGGGCAGGAATGCGGCTTAGAGCCCATTGTTCCCGAGACAATGGGGGACAATAGCTGGGGAGGGGAGAGGGCCTCCCATGGCCCCCCCTTGGGTAACTCGAGCCTGGGTAACAGGGGGGGCCTGGGGCCCCCAGTACAGGATGGGTAAAGCCCCTCGCACCCATGGGGGCTCCTGGCGGGGGCCCATAGGTGTTTGCTGAATGGGTCAGTGACCCGAACTCAAACCCGACACCCTCCTAGCTGGTGGAGGGCCTCGCGGGGCCGCCCAGCCCCACTCACACGGCCCCGTTCAGCACCGCCAGCTGGCGGGTGAGGTAGATAGTGTCGTCTTTGATGTTCAGCAGGATGTAGTCGAGCTGGGGGTGAGCCCCATCTCGTCCCAGGCCCCGCTTCAGGTGCACCGCAAACTCCTTGTAGGAGTCCCTGCAGTCAGACGCAAAGTTGTAGTCGCAGAGGCCCGGGAAGCGGAAGATGTCGCCGTCGAACGTCTTATAGTGGAAGTCGCCCCAAGTGCTGCAGACGCTGTGGCCATGGTTCCGGGTCCTGCCCTCTGGGGGAGCAGGGACACACAGGGTGAGCGGGCCAGGCCCCGGGAAGCCTGTCCCGAGGCCCCGCCCCACAGCTGCCCTCGGGGACCGTCCACGAGGCCATCCTGCAGGACTGGCCCCTGCTGGACCTTCGCCGCCCTGACCAGGGGGTCTCAGCCCCTTGAAAGGACATTTCCAGCCGCCACCCCCGTGCGCCCAGCCTGGCACCAAGTGGGATAGAGGGACTTCCCGGAGCGCAGGGCACCCTGTCCACCTGGTCCAGGGACCCCTGCCCCATCACCGCCACACCCCCTCCGGCATCCCCCTGCTCCCACCGCCCCTCACCCACCAGGATGGCGTCTCTGGGTGCCCACTTTGTGTCCAGACATTTGGGGCCAACTTCCCCCCACCCCCAGTGGCTTTGTCACCCAAATGGGACAGAGACACCCCCATCCCACGTTCCCACTCATCTCAGTCTGGAGTGACCCCTTCGGCACGCGGCCAACACCCCACTTTGCGGAAGGGCTACCTTGGCCTTGGCCTTCCAAGGGGCCCTGACACCCAGCCCCTCTCGACTGCCCCTGCCCACCCTCCCCCCACCCCGACCCGCCAGGCCCCTGGACAAAGGCCCAGCTCAGGTGTTTGCACCTGGCACCACCACCTGGCCACAGACTCTGGCCCGAAGGTCACCTTCAAAGGGATGACAGGCACCCAAGACCACCTTCCCTCCTCCTTCCTTCCACCCAAAGTCGGAGGGCAGGATGCCCGACCCAAGCGGTGCACCCCAGAGGCTGGGCAGAGGAGGGCCTCCGCTCTGAGCTGCCTCGGCCGTCCTGCCTCCCAGGACATGCCACTGACCACCTTCTCACCTCTCTGGAGCTCCGCACCCCCAGCTGAGCTCAGGGCCAGGCAGACGGCCACCAGGCCGGCTAGCGGCAGCCCCATGGTGGCTCAGAAGGGTGGCAGGGGAGAGCAACTGGGGCAGGGGTCCGGGCCTTATATGGCCCAGCAAGACCGGCAGAGGCGGGGAGAGCAGGGGAGGGGCAAAGCGTGGGTGGGGCGTTTGCCAGGTTATCAGGAAAACAGCTGTGGGGGCTCCCGTGGTGTCACTTGGGAAATATTGATTCAAGTTATCTGTGGTTTATCTTTTTATTAGCCCTCAGTAAAGCTAGCCCTTCTCAGACACCCCAGCCCCCATGACCCCGGTTCCGACCAACACGCCCTCCCAGCAGCAAGCGGGACAGGGCCCACCCGGGGAGGTCCTGCGCACCCACATCCCACAGGCCCCTGGCCCCCGCCCACCCTGTCCCACATCCCAGCAGAGCGAGGGTTGCAGGAGGTGCTTCCCTGAGGGGGGCTCCCAGGGAGACCCACTGCCCCGTGTTTGCTCCTCCCTCCCTGCTCTCCCGCTCCGGAGGCCCTGCCCCGACTGGGGCCCTGAGCCCCCCAAGGCAGGGAATGTGTGGGCTCCGGGGAGGCCCAGAGGCTGCCTCATCTCTGTGCAGACTCTGCTCCTTGGCTGGTTTCGGAGGGCAGCCCACTGGGTAACATCAGGCCCCCAGCTCCGCCCGCCCCCTAATCCCCTCCTGTTCCCAGGCTGATCCAGTCTCTGGAGTTACCTGTAACTGAAACTTGGGAAGCCCAGCCAGGGGACGCTGTGCCGAAACGCGTCCTCTGGGACACGGGAGGGCCGGCAGGAGGCTGGGAGTGGACGTCCTCGAGGGGAACGTGGCCCCAGGCTGTCAGCCTCCCCTGCCTGGCCCGGAGTTTTGTCTCCTGGCAGGCGGGGAGAGAACCGAGTCTCAGCCTCCACAAATTACAGTCAAGTCGTCCCCGAGCTTCAGGAGCAGGTGTGGGCGGGGGGCACTCATGTCAACAATCACTGAGACTCTGGATGAGGTGGATGCCCAGAGCGTGGGGGCGTGGGACACCCTTCCTCCCTGACCCAGGCTGCCCTCGGAGACAGTGACCCGGCTAGAGTCAGCACCTTGGCCTGCGCCTCCGTGTGGGCCCTTCCTCTGCAGACAGGACCTCCGCACCACAGTGACAGCACCTAGGGACGAGAAGCTTGTTCACGCCACCCGATGATTCCTGGGGCCCCAACAAGGGGCCGATCCCCCAGGGTCTAAGAGGGTGGCTGGGAGCCAGGGGCAGTGAGCCTGCCACTCCTGGGGGGCCTGGGATGGAGCGCCTCCTCCCATCCCACTGTGCCGCCAGCCCCAGGCCCAGGAACTGTCCTCTCTGCAGGGACCCAGGGACCCAGGCACGAGTATGTGGCCTGAGCCAGGAGCAGCAGGGATTAGGAAACCAGAGCCAGCTGGGCCAGCAGGCCCATTGTGCCACTTCCCCGTGGGGCTGAACAGGCTGGCACTGAGCCCCGGGGAAACCCAGGAACAGGGGCCCCTCACAGCCCCCCAAGGCAGTGATTTTCCATGCCAGGCTTCCTCTGCCCTGCTGGGATTCAGAGAAATCCTGGCCCGACACTGGACACCCAGCCCAGCCCCTCCTGCCCTGAATATGAGAGGCAGGAGTCCTCCTCTGGGATTGAGAAGCTGGGGTCCTCTCCTGGGATTGAGAAGGTGGAAGTCCTCCCCTGGGGTCTGAGAAGGTGGGAGTCCTCCCCTGGGGTCTGAAAAGGTGTGAGTCTCCTCTGGGATTGAGAAGGTGGGGGTCCTCCCCTGGGATTGAGAAGGTGGAGTCCTCCCCTGGGATTGAGAAGGTGGGGCCCTCCCCGGGGTCTGAGAAGGTGGCGTCCTCCCCTGGGATTGAGAAGGTGGGGTCCTCCCCTGGGGTCTGAGAAGGTGGCATCCTCCTCTAGGATTGAGAAGGTGGGAGTCCTCCCCTTGGACTGAGAAGGTGGAGTCCTCACCTGGGGTCTGAGAAGGTGGCATCCTCCCCTGGGATTGAGAAAGTGGGGGTCCTCCCCTGGGATTGAGAAGGTGGGAGTCCTCCCTGGGGTCTGAGAAGGTGGGGCCCTCCCCGGGGTCTGAGAAGGTGGCGTCCTCCCCTGGGATTGAGAAGGTGGCGTCCTCCCCTGGGGTTGAGAAGGTGGGAGTCCTCACCTGGGATTGAGAAGGTGGAGTCCTCCCCTGGGATTGAGAAGGTGGGGCCCTCCCCAGGGTCTGAGAAGGTCAGCCCTACATCTCCTATGTGTAGGGGCAGCAGGGCTGACCTGAGGCCCCAAGGTCTGACCCTGACCCTCTTTGCCCAATTGCAGGGTCTCAGGTGGCACCTGAAGAGCGGTGACATCTGACCGCCAGGCACAGGGTGAGGCTCCGAGTGCGTGGTGGGAAGGAGCCTACAGAAGGCGGCAGTGAACGCTCCATCAGGCTGGGGTGACCAGCGTCGCCCCACCGCCCCCTCCAGAGTCTGGGACCGAGTCCATGCTCATCCCCACCATCGGATCCCCGGTCAGCCCTCGCTACCAGCTGGGCTTTCTCGCCGTGGTCATGGGGCCGCTCACAGGTGAGTCAGTGGGGCGCAGGCTCCACTGCATACAGGGTAGACAAACTGGAAAGTGCCCGGCTGGGGCCACAGATGCCCGGGGCCCTGAGGCACGTCCACCCACCACCTGTGACACACGGACAGACGTGGGAAAGGGACAGTGTGCCCTGGGGGTCTCCCCTCTGCAGCTGGAGTGTGCTTCCCCCTGGGCCCCACAGGCTCCTCGTCCCGTCCTCTGGAGGACACAGCCCTGCCCAGCTGCAGCCGGGAGGCTGTTGAGGGGTCGCTGACTGCATCCGTGACAGGCAGACCCCCAGCACAGGGCCGGGGCACCTGGGGCCTCCCCACCGGGCCCCACACCCAGCAGTGTTTACCCTGACAAGACACGGTTCCCAAGTGTCGCTCGAATTTACCACAGGGAGGAGGCCACAAAGACGTCATGAAACGCAGCCTAAAGTGACTGTTCTACTGCTTTCTGTCCACAAACCTGACTCATCGGGAAGTGGAAGGGTTGTGTGTGGGGGGGAGGGTTTGTAGGGGGAGGGGAGAAGGTGGGAAGGAGGTTGGGGGGGGCAGGAAGGAAGTGGGAAGGAGGAAGAAGAAAGGAAGGTTGTGGAGAGAAGAGAGAAGATGAAGCCTCACACCTGTCAGAAAGACCCGAAGATAGCAGGTGCATCCCTAGCCCACCACCCCCACCCCGTTCTGGGTCACCTGGTGTGAAGGTCAATTTTATGCGTCAACATGGCTAGGCCACAGTACCAATTTTTGATAAAACACCAATCTAGATGTTGTTATGAAGGTATGTTTTAGATGTGAATAGATCACCCTTCATAATGTGGGTGGGCCTCATCCAATCAGTTGAAGGCTTAAGAGAAAAAAGACTGAGGGACTCCAGAAGGAGAGATTCTGCTCCCGGATGGCCTTTGGTCTGGAGCCGCAACATCGGCCTTCCCTGGTGTCCAACCTGCAGGCTTCAGACTTGCAGGCCCCACAATTCCTTAAAATAAATCTCCCTCTCTCTCTCCCTCTCCCCACCTTCTCTCTATATACACACCCCTCTCAGACCCTACACCCAACCCCAGCTCCACGGCTCTGGCCCAGCCTCTGCAGGCAGACGGAGGGCGTGCCAAAAGAAATCATGGGTTCTCGGCCCCTCTGGACACCCAGGAGAGACCCCAGCCCCAGCAAGCCACAGGGAAAGAGTTCCTGGCAAGTGAGCATCTGAGGACTCAAGGGCAGGCCAGCACCAGCCATGCCCACGTCCTGCCCCTTCAAAGGTTCTGAAAGACCTATGGGTGTGCAGGACCAGGTCCCACATCATCTCCTGGACTGCAAGAGTTTATGAAAAGGACATAAACTTACCTTCCCCCCAAGCGGTCTATAAAGTGTGGGTGGATAAGCACACGGAGTATTTGTTCTGGGTAAGAATGGGGAAAGGCCAAGTCAGCAGGCTGGGCTTCTTGGCCTGGGCTCCACTGGGAAGGTGGCCACTGGGCTGGCCTCCTTATGAAGAAAAGGCCACTGTGCTTCAGAAGACCCAGCCACCTTTAGGCAGTGGTGGACCTAGTTCAAGTGTCATACCCTTACCCTGACCACAGTCATCACCACCCTGGCCACAATGTGTGACTTGCTGGCCTTCTTTCTGTGAGTGCCTTGAGAGCAGCAGCCTATGTAGGATCCTCCACAGGCCAGCTTTACAGTAGATGTGCTCGGTAACTCTGCTTCTGGGTGACTGGGTGGGTGGAGGAGGGAGGGAGGGATGGAGGGAGGAATAGGGGGTGGATGGGAGATGATGATTGGATGGATGGATGGATGGATGGATGGATGGATGACGGATGGATGATGGATGGATGGATAGATGATGGATGGATGGATGGAGATGATGGAGTGATGGGTAGATGGCGATGGATGGATGGATGATGGATGGATGGATGGATGGATGGTTGGATGGATGGATGATGGATGGAGTGATGGGTAGATGGCGATGGATGGATGGATGATGGATTGGATGGATGGATGGTTGGATGGATGGATGGTTGGATGGATGGATGGATGATGGATGGATGGATGGATGGATGGATGGAGATGGATGGAGTGATAGGTAGATGGTGATGGATGGATGGATGATGGATGGTTGGATGGTTGGATGGATGACAGATGGATGGATGAAGAGATGGATGGATGGATGGATGGATGGTTGGATGGATGATGGATGGATGGATGGTTGGATGGATGGATGACAGATGGATGGATGGTTGGATGGATGATGGATGGATGGATGGATGGATGGGTGGATGTGTGGGTGGATGGATGGATGGATGGGTGAATGGGTGTGTGGATGGATGATGGATGGACGGATGATGGATGGATGGATGGATGGATGGATAGGTGAATGGCTGGGTGGATGGATGGGTCTGTGGATGTATGGATGGATGGATGGATGATGGATGTGTGGATGGATGATGGATGGATGGGTGGATGGATGGATGGATGGATGAGTGAGTAGGTAGGTGGGTGGATGGATGAGTGAAGGGATGAACAAATGAAATCTCTTAGGGTGAGTGGATGTGCCTTCTGTAGCAACTCCTCAGAGCTCACACCCCATGAGGGCTTACCATAAACAGACAGTGGCCAAGTGTTGAATTTCCCCACTTCATTAAAGCCCTCCACATCTCCAGGAGGCAGCTGCTCACATTACTCCGTTCCAGAGATGAGGAAACTGAGATCAGGAAGGGTGAAGGAGCTGCCTGAGCTCACTAGCCAGAGAATGGCAGAGCCATACAGTGGTCCCTGTGAGTCCTGTCTACCCTGAGCTCACGCTGTCCACTGATTGACAGTGCTGTGGCCATTTTTCACAGAAGTTTGACCATTGCTCTTTGGAGAAACCCGATATGAGTAACAAGAAATCAGAGGCTCCCAGCTGCTAGGATTTTGACTGAGATTGCATCAGATCTATGGATGAGCTTGAGAATTGGATCTTAGCGATACCACATCTTCCAACCCACAGAAACAGTCTATCTCTCCATTGGTTATGTAATTTTTCTCAGCAATGTGTTGTGGCACTCAGTCACATGGGCCTGTCACATCTGTTGTCAGATTTTTCTCTAAGTATTTCATATTTTTCACACTTTCACACTATTGAAAGTGGTGCTTTTATTTAAATTTCTCATTGTTGCCAGTTTATGAAAATATAATTGATTTTTGCATATTGATCTTGTAGTACCTACAACCTTGATAAATTCACCCGTTAATTACAGTTAATTTTGTAGATTCCAGATTTTGCTCATAGAAGGTCATGTCATCTGTGAATAAAGACACTTTTACTGCTTCCTGGCCAGTCTAGATGCGTTTTTTAAGTTTATCTCTCTTGCTGGCTGCACTGGCTGTGGTTTCCAGCACAGCAGTGGCTGGATAAGGTGTGAGCCTGTATCCTGGTCTTTTTCCTACTTTTAGGAACAAGCATTCAGTCACTAAATATGATGTCAGCCATAGTCTTTTTTATGAATGCTATTTACCAGGAAAGTCTTTTCTTTTAGTTTGCTGAGAGTTTTTATCAGAATGGGTGTTGCATTTTGATAATTTTGTTTTTGGCATCTATTGAGAGGATCATATGATTTTTCTTCTTTAGTCTGGCAATATGATGAATTACATTGACTTGAATCCTAAACAACCCTGCATTCCTGTAATATACCCCAATCAGTCGTGATTTCCATAGGCTGTTAGATTCAATTTACCAAAATTTTATTTAGAGTTTTTGCATCTATGTTCATGAGGGATGTTAGTCTATAGTTTTCCTTTCTTGTGGTGTCTTTGTGTGGTTTGGGCATCAGGGTAATTAATACTGACCTCAAAGAAAGGGGTGGGAAATGTTCCTTCCTTTTCAATTTTTCTGGAAGAGTCTGTGCAGCATTGGTGTTATTTCTTCTTTAAATGTTTGATGGGGATGCCTGGATGGCTCAGTCAGTTAAGCGTTCGTCTTTGGCTCAGGTCATGATCTCACAGTTTATGAGTTCGAGCCCCGTGTCAGGCTCTGTGCTGACAGCTCAGAGCCTGGAGCCTGCTTTGGATTCTGTGTTTCCCTTTCTCTGCCCCTCCCCTGCTCACACTCTGTATCTCTCTGTCTCGCAAAAATAAATAAACATTAAAATTTTTTTTTAATGTTTGATGGAATTCACCAGTGAAACCATCTGGGCCTGGAGCTTTCTTTGTAGGAAGGTTTTTGGTTTTATTTTCCATTTCTTTAATAGAGAGAGCCTTTCCAATTACTTCTGTTTGAATAAGCTTCACTAAATTATGTCTTTCAAGAAATTTGTCCATTTCATTTCAGTTGCTACATTTAGTGGCAGAAAGTTATCCATAATATTCCCTTTATTATCTTCCTAACATCTGTGGGATCTGTAGTGATGTCACCTCTCATTCCTAGTGTTTATACTCTGAGTCTTCTCTATTTCCTATCAGTTTATCAATGTTATTGATCTTCTCAAAGAACCAGCTTTCTGATTCATTGATTTTTTCCTCTGGTGCTTCATTTTGTTTTTTGCTTCATCTTATTCCTTTCTTACTCTAGGTTTAATTAGCTTTTTTTCTTTCCTAATTTCTTAAGGTGGAAGCTTAGGTCACTGACGCAAGACCCTTCTTTCTTCTTCTCTGTTGTAACTGTTTAGTGCTATACATCCCCCAAATCCTGCTTTTGTGGCATCCCACATGTTGTGAAGCCCCTCCTCCCAGAGGCTCTGTCTCTGGGGCCCCACTTGTCCCCTCACCTGCTCTGTAGCCTCTCTCTAGCCCTTGGACCCTGGGCTGACCCAAAAACCCACCCTTTATCAATTACTGTCCCATAAGAAAAAGGAAACCACACTAGGCATTTCAAAAAGAGAGGATTCAGAGAATTGGTTACTCAGGTGCTAGAGGCTGGAAGAGCAAAAGGGGGCCCTGAGTCACTGACATTAGGAGTAGCAGAGAGCAGCTTCCACTCCCATAGCTGGGTGGGGACAAAAAAGGACAGGTGGGGTCACCAGGACCTGGAGCAGTGTGTGGGGTGGGGCACTCAGGGGTTTGGCATGGCTGGTGATGGGAGTGCCCAAGGGTGGGAGCCATCCTCTGTGAGTGGAGGGGCTCCAAAGGAGCTGGAAAAAGGAAGCAAATCCATTCTCCCCTCCCTCCCCATCTGTCAACAGTGACTTCCAGGAAGCCAGCTGGCCAGGGAGCCTGCAAACATAGTCTGCAAAGTCCCAGCCACATGTATCAGTCAGCTACTGCTGCATAACAAAACATCCCAAACCCAGTGGCTTCAAATGATAAGCACTGAGTAAATGATAGATAGATAGATAGACAGATGATAGATGATAGAGACAGTAGATGGAAATAGATAGATGGATGTGTAAATGTAGCTAAGACACAAACATGTACCTCTGAGAGGACCTGCGTTCCAGGAGTCATGACCACACCCAGGGCCCAGGTCTTGGCTTTTAAATGCTATTCTCCAGGGGTGCCTGGGGCTCAGTCAGTTAAGCGTCCAACTCTTGACTTTGGCTCAGGTCATGATCTCACGGTTAGTGAGTTTGGGCTCCGCATCAGGTTCTGCACTAACAGCACGGAGCCTGCTTGGGATTGTCTCTCTCTCTCTCTCTCTCTCTCTGCCCCTCCCCTGTTCTCTCTCTCTCTTTCTCTCACTCAAAATAAATAAACATTAAAAAATAAAAGTAAATAAATACCATTCTCCAATAAGAGGAAACGGGGCTCCTTGGAGAAGCAATTGAGTTTCTGGAAAAGGAAATTATGAAAAAGCCTGGAGCACTTCGTGGCGGCAGAAAATAAGGAACTGTTCCAAAAATGACGGATGTGCGTCACAAGGCCACAGAGGGCCGCCTGAGGCAGCACCCAAAGGCTGGAGCCAGAACCACTTAAGCAAAACAAGTCTGTGGCTGTAAATGAGATTACAACCCAGGGAATCAAACAACTATCAATGAGTCCGTTGTGATATGAATGACTGAGTAAGTACATGAATGGGAAGGAACAGGTCATTCTTATAGAGGAGTTCCGACCGATTAATGTACAAGGGGACAGGGAGGCCGAAATCACCAGCAGACACTGTGGGATTGATTGCAGGCGGTGCCTACCGACAGATGTCGCGGTCGGGGCCCACGTCTGAAGAGAAACACGCACAGAGACTCAAAGTAACTGCCTGCAGATAGTCATAAGTTAAGCAGTAGCAAAATGGTAAGGAGTAGAAAAAGTGGTGGAGAAGCCTGGCAGGCACCCCCCCCACCCACAGGAGGGGGTTAGCACGGCCGGGAACCCAGCACAGCCACGTCGGGAACCCGCGTCGCACGCTAAGAGGGGCACCTCACCTCTGCCAAACCTCCACTCAGCCGTGAGAAAGCGTCCGACAAACTCAACTTGAGGGACGTTCTACAAAATAACCGATCGGGGCTGTTCAAATGACCAAGGCCGAGGGAGACAGGGGAGGGGCAAGGAGCTGTCACGGAGCAGAGATGTGGCAGCCGATGTGATGTGCGATCTGGACACAAGGGCACAGCGGAGAGGCCAGAGACGTCCGGAGAGAGTCCGCGCGTGGTGCCCGACGGGAACCAGCGAGAGTCGTTAGGCTGAGTGCGGCACCGTGAGCGGAAGCTGGTCAGGGTACACGCTTCACCTCTGTGCTGTTTTGCAACTATTCTGGAAGCTGAAAATTATTTCGAGTTAAGGTGTGTGGAAACAAGCACTTATTATTACTCCGGGTCACAGGCGTCTGGCCTCGGTCCTGGCCTCCCTGGGTCCCATGCACTTGCTCCGTGTCAGAGCCACCACCTGACCTCCCCTCAGAAGCCGCCCCAGCCAGGACGGCGGCGCCACGTCTCACGCCGCGGCTCGGAGGCAGGAGGGACCGCCGGCCACTCCCGACCGGTGACTCCAACAGCGGGTCCCGCGTCCGTGGTGGGAGCCGCCCTCCCTTAGGAACCAAGCCCTCCAAACGCGAATGAGGAACCACACTGGAAGAGCAGGTGGCCGGGCGTGAGAGCGAGCGCCACCAGGACCCCGAGAAGAGGCATGGACGTCGCCTCCCTCCCGGCCAGCCCCCGGCGGGCACCACAGCTGGATCGGCTCGGGCCGTCGGTCTGATATCAGGCCGGCGCTCACGGGGCGCAGGGCCTGGTGAGGGAGGCAGGCGCGGCTGGAGGCCTTGCTGGCCTTCTTCGCTCCAAGGAGAAAGCGTCAGCGGGAAGCCGTGGGGCGTCGGGGCGCAGGGCCGCGCTCCGTGGGCAGCAAGCAAACCCACGCCCAGGCAAACGGGGCCGGTGGCTGGTCCTCCGTGACGGATGAGGACCCACGGCTGGCCTGTCCCCTGTCCCCCGGGGCTGGCTCTGCGATCAGCAGGCAGAACCTCCATCCTGCCATGAAGGCCACTGTGCTCATGGGCCACTGAGCGAGCCACAGAGGGACCCGGGAAAGAGGCGACGGGCGCCATCTGAACTGGCCCTCTGGCATCCTGGGTGGGCGCTCACGTGGGGCACCAAGGGCTGCACCCCTGCCCATCGCAGGGGCGCGTCCGGCCCCTCCTCCCCAGACTGCTCGATCCTGTCTTCCAACCGTTTTCTAGGCCCCGGGGCATTCGGCCAAGTCTCCAGCCGCTCTCTGGGGATCTGTGTGGGTCCAGACCTCTGGCCACTTCCCAGTCCCGGCAAGTAGCCCCTGGATGAGCAGGCCAGAGCTCTGTCTGTAGGGGCCAGCCGCACCCCTGCCACACCACCTCTGAGGCTCGTCCCAGCGGCCACTCAGCAGCAGCACTGGGGGCATCCAAGCGGCCTCCAGCAAGCGCGTCCTGACAGAGCCTTCCCTCCCACCCAGGGCCCCCCCCCCCCGCTTCCCCTGCACACCTGGCCGACACCCCTCGGGCACAGCCCTGCTTGTGGGGACGTCGCCCCAGCAGGTGATGTTCCGACCAGGGGCCGATGGTAACCAGTGGCCAAATCCTTCCCCTTCCCCCCAAACCAGTGGACCATGAAGAAACGGTACAGCTGCGGGGACAGCCCCCAGGGGGAAGCGGCCTCCCGGGCCCACCACCGACTTGCTCAGTGCCTCACTGCGCACCCCCCTGCTGTCCGGGCCCTGAAACACAGCTGTGCCGGAGTTCGATGCCCCAGACTCTGCTCCGCGGCCACGAGCTGCCGGCCGAGCCCACGCTCCAGCCTCCGACCTACTGGGAGCCAGCCGATGACCCTGCAGGACCCCATAAACCAGGCCCCAGCCTCAGGCAACCGGCCACAGCTGTGGACGGAGGCAGTGGCCCTGCCGCTGGTGGTCCCCCCACACGGCCTCCCCAGCCCCACGAGCGGCCCTCCCGATTCGCAGGCGCCACCTCCCAGAGCCCGGCAGGGCCCCGCGGCCTGCCTGGAGCGTGGCGGGCCAAGGAATCTGCTCACAGGGCAGCAGAGCTCGATGGCCCCACTCGCTGGCCCCGTGCCAGCCAGCCCCACGGGGCCCAGGAGCAAGGCAGGACCCACTTCTCCAAAGCAGGACGGTGCTCTGCAGAGGTGCCTGGGCCTCCTCCAAATACCCAGGGCCCCGAGTCGTGACCCTCCCATAGGGCCTGAGCAGGACAGAACGTCCCGTCGGCCACAGAAACTTCTAGCAAATCGGAGAAACCTGAACCGTGACAGGTGTCACGAGCGGAGGGGAGTTCACCTGGGGAATCGTTACTTAGTTCTGAAGGCCGCACATCCCGACAGGGACCCGGGCATTAGCAGACGCAGGCCGTGAGCCCAGAGAACAGAGAGGGAGAGGGGGGCTTACGGGACCCAGGCGCTCAGACCCGGGGCCGAGCTGGTGTGCGCAGGAGGCACCGGGCGGCTGGCGGGGGGCTGAAAGGGGCAGGAGGCCCACTGCCCCCACCGACGACCGCCACGGCAATGCCCCCCATGGCCCCCGATGCCCCTCCACGCCAGCCCCCCCGCACCCCTCCATGCCTGGCCCTCCAGCTCGCCTCTCCCAGGCTCCCCCTCCCATGCTCCCACCCTCCCCTCACCACTGATGCACCCCCACGCACCCCCCCAACACCACCCAATGCATCCCCTCTGCTCTCTGCCCCCTTGCCGACTGCCCCCCTGCCCTCCACACCCCTCCACGCCTGCCCCCCTCTGTCCCCCCGCCTGTACCCCCAAACACCGACACCCCCACACACACCCCACCACCCAGTGTGCCCCCCAAAGCATCGCCCAAGCTCCTCGCCACGGCCCCCGCCAGTGCCTGCTGTTGACAAAGCCCACAGGGAAGCAGCAGGAAGGGGGGTCGGTCCAGAGCCAGGGCCCTGTGCCCCGCAAAGCCTGCTTCTTTCCCTCCCTCCGGGGCATCGTCACCCTGGTAAATGCCGCAGGTCCTTTGGGGAAGGCGGGGACAAGGTGACCAGTGGACATGTGCAGCCGTGCCCTGGGGTCCTCCCCCTAAGCACGGGCACAGGCAGTGTCACAGCCTCCTGCTTGTCCCCTCCCCGCCACCTTGGATCTCCACCGGGGCGAGGATCGTCTCCTGCTAGTGTGTTCGTTCCCTTAGCTGCTGCTGAAAACATCAGCGTCCAAGAGCCTCTCCCCACCCTGCCGGCGGGGGGCAGGCAGAGCCCCCCGGTGCTCCCGGATCCGTAAGGAAGGCTGTGCTGGGACGCTGTGGTTGGACGGCGCCCAAAGGACACGTCTGCCTGGCAACCTCGAGGGTCACCATCTTTGGGCCCGGGAGGAGATCATCCTGGGTTTAGGGTGGACCTAAATCAAATGCCAATATCCTTACAAGAGACAGGAGGGGACACCCGGAGAGACACAAGAAAGAAGGCCAAGTGGCCACGGCGGCAGAGGCAGGAAGGGTTCTCCCAGAGCCTCCAGGAGAGACCAGGTTCGCGACACCTCTCAGATTCCAGACGCCTGGCCGGCCCCAGAACCGTTGAGAGCCACTTTGGGTTGTTTTCAGCTCCATGGTCCGTGGCCCTCTGCTGTGGCCAGCAGGGAGACAGGAGTCCACATGCGGATGGAATCGCTCTCACACGCTACTCTGCCTGTGCAACAAATAAAGGAGACAATTTTAAAATAACATTGATGAGAATCTTTGCTATCCTGAGCAATGCTTATACGGTAAAAACAAAAAGGAGAAAAAGCAGGATCCTGAAAAGGGTCGAATGTTTACCTTTAGGGAAAGAGCGCTTTCCTGAGCAAGAGAGTGAAGGAAGCTGATGAATTCCCCCCCCCCCCAACATGTGACAGAAACCAGCCCCTCGGCTGGTTCCCGTGGGGCCCGGACCGCAGGAGGGGCCCTGCCGCCCAGAGGCGGCGCGTCCCCAGCTGACACAGACAGGCGGCCACTAACGGAGGACGGAGTGCCGGTGCGGGCACTGAGCAAACTGCATTTCGTGTTGTGCTCAGGGTGGTGGCACACAGACCCAGCCGTGGCCACACTGCGTGAGGCTGAAATGCCATAGCCACCTTGTCTCTGCAGAAGGGGACCCAGAGGCGTCGGGAGATGTGACACCAGAGTCCATCTATCATGGAAGCCTCTCGCCCGCCCCGAGGGGTCCCGGACATGCCCGTCTCACCACCATGGACGGGGCCCCCAGGAGTCCTGGCGGAGCCCCGTGGTCACTGTCCTCTGCAGGCCACATCTCCCGGACTGTGGGGGTGGGGGTGGGGGTGGGGGGCGGGGTGCTCCAGCCTCTGACCCGGGAACCTGCACGCGGTGAGGACAGCTGGATCCCAGGGAGCAGGGGCTGAACGGCGGGCGGGGTTCGGCCACCCAAGGCCAGCTGGGCATGGCTCCCGGGACGGATGGTGGAGTCCGGGTGGCCGTCAACACAGTGTGGCTCGCAGCGAGGCGCGGTGACCGCGGGGGGATCACGGCATTCCTAGCGGGGAATAGACGGGATGCCCACGGAATCCACACTCGATCGTATGAGCAGAAACGTCCTGGGTCAAGCGGGCAAACGTCCCACCTGAATCCCGACAAGAGAGACACCTGCCCCCCTCCCCCCTCCGCCCCCCTTCCTCCCACCTCCCTCCCCCCACTCCGCCCCGGGTCAGCTCCGAGACCAGAGCCAGTTCACGGCCCCAGACCCCGTGCTTGGAGGGAGGACCCCGGGCACGGCTGCACACGTCCGCTGGCCACCTTGTCCCCGCCTTCTGCAAAGGACCTGTGGTGTTTACCAGGGCGACAGTGCCCCGGGGGGAGGGGGGGAAAGAAGCAGGCTCTGGGGGGCACGGGGCCCTGGCTCTGGTCTGACCCCGATTCCCAGAGGCCCCAGACGTCTCTGTAACCAGCAGTCGGGGCTCACGGGGGCCCACGGACTTCTAGCCCAGGGCCACCTCGCACTGGGGCCAGTGGGTCCCCCCACCCCGGCGCGCGGCCTCCTCTCCAGCAGCACAACAGGAGAGACTCACAACTGGGGAGACCCCACATCCGCACGTCCCTGAGCCTACCAGCCTCAAAGGGCCATAACCAAACCCACAAGAAGACTGTCTCCAGAAAATGCGAAGGAAATGAGACCCCACATTCGCCATCGCCTTGGCGGGGCGATGAGTGCTCTGGCTAGTGGGGTGCTGAGCGTCATGGGGTCCTCAGGTCACAGACAGCCGCGCCCTGTCCCCTGAGCCAAGGGCAGCGAGGCTGCGCCATAAAATATTGCACAGCCGTTAAAAATTATGTCCTTAGCAAATATTTAATGTTAAATTCAGTTGGGAGTGCCCACGGGCACCAGGGCAAGAGGACCCATAGACACTGTTTCAGCCCCAGCGCGACCCGGTGGGGGCAGTACCGCGGCCATCCCCATCAGCGATGAGCATCTGTGTCCCCAGGAGGACAGGTCCACGCCACCCGGCCGGCCAGCTGTGCCCCCTCCCCAGGCAGGGAGACCCCCGCTGGTGGGGGGGTGCCCTTGAGTGGCGGGTGATCGCTGCCACCCTCCCAGCCGCTGGCCCTGCCCCTCACGTCACTTCTCTGCTCGTGGCCAGGGGAACAGCAGGCGGTCACCCGGGTCCAGGGACTCGGGACCCTGAGCGCAGATGCGGGGGGACCCTGTGCCTCAGGACCGCTGTCCCCCTGAAGGTCCCTGTGTGCAGGCCGGGACAGGGACCCCAGAGAGCACTTGGCATTCAGAGGACTTATGCAATTTAATAAACAGAATCAGGCACAAATAGTCCCTGAGAATGCCCAGAACGGAAATGCTGCCCAGGCCTGCTTGCCCTGATGGCGGTCTCAGGCGGCGCTGGGCACCTCTCCAAATTCCTGCCACGCGATCTGGGCACCCAAGCACCTCCTGGGTGGCAGCGGCGGAGGGCAGGGCTGACGTGGGCACTACTCACAAAGCAAACACAGAAAGGGGCAGGCCAGCTCCGGGCTCACCCGTGGCCATAAATTCCTGCTTCCTACACCTTGGGCCCCATCTTAGCACAATTAAACAGCACAGTAAAGAAAGAAGCGAGTGTCAGCTCCGGGACCCACATCCGGTGTCCAGCCCTCTGGGTTCCGGCCAGACAGGGAGACCTGGGCCCTCGTCCCAGCCAGATGTGCAGGCCTCAGCTCTGACACTCGAGACACTGACTCCTTGAGCCCCGGGGGGAGGCTTCGAGACCCTTCTAGGGGCAGGAAGACCACGGGTACCCCGATCCCTGGGCCAGCTCCCTCAGTGCAGGCACGTAGCCTAGGCCCCTCTGCCTCCGACAGGAGCCAGGGGTGGGGGCTCCCCAGGGAAGGTAAGGGCAGCTGGCGAGGGGCACAGAGCAGCAGAGCCCCCCAGGCTGAACACCCACCCCGGGCTCCGAGGCATCCAGGCCAAGCCCCGCGGGCCTTTGTGAACAGACTTCAAATCAGAAGGCCAGGGCATCACACCAGCCAGGCTGACGGTTGCGAGAAAAGAAACAAAACAAAAGAAAACAGGAAATAACACGGGTTGGAGAGAATGCGGAGAAACTGAACCCTCGAGCACTGTTGGTGGGAAAGCAAACTGGTGCAGCCGCTGTGGACACGGGGCGGAGGGTCCTCAAAAAGTAAAACATAGAATCATCACGTGATCCAGCAACCCCACTTCTCCCGAGGGTGTCCCCCAAAGAACTGAGAGCGGGGACTCGAGTGGGTATTTGCACACCCACGTTCACAGCAGCTGAAACACGGAAGTGACCCCGTGTCCACCGATGGACGAGTGGATGGACGTAGTCCGTCCGCTCCCTGGACTGTCGCTGAGTCCTGACAAGGAGGGACGTTCTGACACCTGCCACCACGTGGATGGACCCGGGGAACGTGATGCTCACGTGTGATCCACTCACACGAGGTCCCTGGAGTCTCCAGGTTCCCGGAGACAGAGAGTGGACGGTGGGCGCCAGGGCTGGGGGAGGGGCCGGGGTCTGTGTTTCACGGGGACAGAGTGGACAATGGGTGCCGGAGCTGGGGGAGGGGTCGGGGGTCCGTGTTTCACGGGGACAGAGCTTCCGTTTGGGAAGATGGAAAGTTCTGGAGACTGAGGGTGGGGACAGCTGCACAACAGCATGAACGTGCTTAGCGCCCCTGGGCTGCACGCTTAAGAGTCGGTGATGATGGTACTTTTTACATTGTGTGTATTTTACTATAATAGAAAAAATAAAATTTTTGAAAGAAGAGAAAAATGATTTTAAGTAATGAATAAATGATTGCACAGAGAGCAGCCAGTGCCGGCTGTGGCCCCGGGCAGTGGTCGGGAGCAGAGGCAGCTCTGTGGAGTAGAGGGGTCTGGGTGGGTCAGCACCTGCGCATGGGGGCACCTTGCATCCCCAAGGTCAGACCCCCTCCAAGCAGGTGCAAGGGAGCCCAGGAGCACACGCTCTTTCCAGTTGGCAAGAGGGGCGTCCCCAGCTGGAGGAGGAAAATGAATCCTCTGTTCTCCCTAATGACAGGGACGGCCGTCTCCACATCAGAACCTCTTCACACCTTAAAAAGTGTCAAGGGCCCCAACGGAGCTTTGGTTTATGTGGGTGAGATCTATCAATATTGGTCACGTTGGGTATTAAAACTTAGAAATTCTTAAAATGTGAGTTACTTCAGTTAAGAATAACATGAACATATCGTATGCTAATATATGTAACAGTTTTATAAAATACAACTTTTGGAGGCACCTGGGTGGTTCAGGCAGTTAAGTGTCCGACTTCGGCTCAGGTCGCGATCTCACGGTTCGTGGGTTCGAGCCCCGTGTCAGGCTCTGTGCTGACAGCTCGGAGCCTGGAGCCTGCTTCGGATTCTGTGTCTCCCTCTCTCTCTGCCCCTCCCCCACTCGTGCTCTGTCTCTCTCTCTCAAAAATAAATAAACATTAAAAAATAATAAAATAAAATAAAATAAAATAAAATAAAATAAAATAAAATAAAATAAACTTGTTTCTTTTCCAACACATAAATTCAGTGAGAAGAGAGGTGTTTGTGCAGATCAGGACTCCGGGCTTCATGGCAGCAGGTTCGTCTCCTGGCTGTGGGTCCACCGTCCGTCTGTCGGGACACCTCGTCTGGATGGAAGTGACCGGAGAAAACACAGCTTCACACAGAAGCGGGAAAAGGCAGGGGCACGTCCATCACCTCCTCAAAGAACGTGGACTTGGTCCTTTGGTTTATTTATTTATTTATTTATTTATTTATTTTTGAGAGAGAGAGGGAGACACAGAATCCGAAGGTGACTCAGGCTCCGAGCTGTCAGCACAGAGCGCGATGCGGGACTTGAACCCACAAACCGTGAGATCATGACCTGAGCCAAAGTCAGACGCTCAGCTGACTGAGCCACCCAGGGCCCACATTTCTTATGTTTGTTTGTTTGTTTGTTTGTTTGTTTTTGGACTTGGTCCTTTGGGAAGAGAGCCACCCCCAGCCCGTGGCAGGTGAACCCACAGCAGCTGACTCTCCCCGTGGGTCACAGCAAAGCCCCCACCCCCGGTCCATCCTGCTCTGTGATGTCTGCGAGGCCCGCACTGTCCCCAGAGCCCCGCAGACCGTCCCCCTGCAGATGGCCCGTTCCCAGCAGGGACTCCCGCGCTCCCTCCTCCACCGCGTAGCCCGGCCCTGAGGTCGGGAAGCCGCCTCGCTGCCGTGTCTCCGAACCCCTAACCTTGAAAGCTCAGATTTCCCGTGGCAACGACGACGGTCCTGTCCGCTGTTTTCCTTGAAGCCACGGGGTCCCTCGTTCGTCCTGGGAGAAGGGCCGTCAGGGTCCAGGTCTGGGACCCACTGCACAGCAGCCAACACTTCTTCCGAGGGGCCGGCTGTGCTCACACCGCGGCCGCCAGACAGGGCTTCCTGGGGCCGGGCCGTCCTCACCTCGGGGCCAAGACTAGAGGAAGTGAGATGAGGGACGCTCCCCGCCAGGCCCCCCCGGCAGCGTGTGGTGGGGACAGGGTCACCTTGCAAAGGAGCCCCCGGCTTCCCCCAGGCGGCTCCGTACCACCCGTGCCAGCGCGAGCCCAGTGAAACGGGCCAATCACTGGCGGTCTCGTCCTGAAGACAGTCCGGTGCTCACGGCCCCCCCACCAAGGGCCTTGGGGGTCCCAAGGGAATCGTGGGCCACACCAGGGAGTGGCTGAGACAATTTCCCATCTGACAGTGTTACTAGAATCACCCCACGAATATCGATGCCTGGGGAGGGGCCGCCAGCAGGAGCGGAACAAACACTAGCTCCCCTGCCCAGGGTCCCCTTTCAACCTAAAATGGGCCCTTTTTAGGTTGGGCCCTTCTCCCTCAGTGGACCTTCACCCTCCTCCATCCAACACGCGGCCAGGCCACGGGAAAGGGGAACCGTGGGCTCCCGGCCCCAGCTCAGGGCCAGGCAGTGGCCGCGGGGCCTCCGCCCATGCCCTGCCTAGGCTGGGTCCCGGTCCCCCTGCCTGGGCAGCAGTGGTCCCCCAGGCCTGTGCCCCGCGGCCGGGCGGGGTGGACTCTGTGTCTGCAGCCCCCGGGGCCAGGGCTCGGCCAGGCAAGGCCAGCAGCTCCTTCAAAGGGCAAACAAAGGTGCCAGTTCCTAGGAAAGGCCGACAGCTGGGGGCCAGGCTGGGAAGGAACCACCGGGGAGGGCCAGTTGTCTGCCCCGCGGCCCCACCCAGTTTATGACCAGGTCCTGTTGTGGGCTCACGTCCAGCACCGCCCTTCCTGTGCCCGCACCTTCCGGGAACCAGCCCTGGGATCTCGGGGCCAGGAGGCCCCCAAGGATCGGTTTGCTTCTCAGACGTGAAGGAGCCTGGCGGCCCCTCGTCCGGATCACAGAATCGAGCAGTGTCCTGGGGAGTACAGTCCCCGCTTGGCACGGCCTTGCCCTCGGGCCCAGGCGGGATGTGCCTGCGGACAGAGAGGGCTGGGGCTCAGGGCCTGCATGTCTGACACTCACACACTGTCGGGGGCACAGATGGGGCAAGGCTCAGAGGATTGGGGTCAGCTCAGAGGGGTCCGGCCTCGGGGGTGTTGGGTCAGGGGGCTTCAGGGAGAGAGGTTAGGCTGGGGTTACGGGTGAGGGTTCAGGGCTCAGGGCCGAGGGGTTTAGGCTGCGGCTTGGGGTGAGATTAGGGCAGAGGTGGGCTGGGTGAGGCATGAGGGAGGGGAGTTAGGGTGAGGAACCCGGGACCACACCAAGAGCACCGTGTCAGCTACCAGACAGGACCCTCCCCATCCCTGCATCTGTCCCCTGGGCAGGGGGACACTGGCCACACCTAGCCCACCGCAGCCTTCATTCAGCACCCAGGGGGTCCCTCCTGGCTCTGCCCTGGCCCGAGGTGGCCCCTAGAGGGACAGGCTGGGAGAGGAGCAAGGCTGCCTTCTGCTGGAGCCCACCCCCCAGCAACAGGTCAGGTCCCTAGAGGTCATTTCCTCCGGGTCCCCACCCCCCAGCAACAGGTCAGGTCCCTAGAGGTCATTTCCTCCGGGTCCCCACCCCCCAGCAACAGGTCAGGTCCCTAGAGGTCATTTCCTCCGGGCCCCTACCCCCCAGCAACAGGTCAGGTCAGCAGGGGGAGGAGGAAGGATGGGGGAGAGGGCAGGGGGAGGAGGAAGGATGGGGGAGAGCGCAGGGGGAGGAGGAGGAGGTGGGCCCAGGTGTGCAGGGCTGGGGCTGGAGGTTTCGGGCGTGTCTGCAGCCACAGGTCCTCACCGGCCTCTTCAGGGCCAGCCCGCTCTTTGCTCTGGGGCCTCCCACCCTCAGCAGGTGCTGCATACATTTGGTGCTCAATAAAAGCTCACAGTTGTTGATGGCAGAGGCCGGTTCCCGTGCCCCTGTGTGGACTGCCACTTCCTATCCCCATCTATGGCCTGTGGTCCGCGCGGTGTCTTGGGGGCAGGAGGGCCAGCTGCCAGGGGAGAGCAGCGGCCCATGGGGCAGAAGTCCCCACAGACACAGGCAGGGCCTTCAGCCGGGGTGCTGGGACCCGGGAGGAGGCCAGCTAAGTCCCTGGCAGTGAGGGGTCTGCCCATGAGCAAACAGGCAGTGACTATGAAGGCCCCCAGCCCAGAAGGGGCCGCCTGGGCGGTGGGCGTGTGGCTGGCTGGGGGTTTGAGGACCTCAGGCCAGACACTGTCCTCAGCTGCCATCCCCGAACAGCACCAACCACGATGACCACCAAGGTGACTGGGCCTGAGGGGCCCAGAGTGGGCCAGGCTCCAGGTGCGTGTGACCCTGGGTCACCCCCTTCCCTGATGTGGCTCGTCCCCACCTACGGGTGAGTTAGGAAACGGGCTGTTACCCCACCAGGGGCAGCGCTGGACAGGCCAAGCAGGTCTCTGGCCACCGGGACGCTTCCCAGACCAGGCAGGGTTCCGCTGCCAGTGTTTCGAGGAGTGGGGGTGCAGGGGGTCCCGTCCTGAGAAGCCTTGTGGGGAAGGTGCTCTCCCAGGGGCTGGGGGTGGCCAGGAGGAGGCAGTCTTCGGGATCGGGGGTCTGGGGCCCACCGCATTGGCCTGACACGCCCACCAAGACCACTGACCTTGCCCTCAGCTCCAACAGCACAGAGACTGAGCGCCGGGGCGCTTTTGGGGCGGCGGGCGACACCTCAGAATCCGGGGTCTGTGCGTAGTGACCTGGAGAGGTCTGGCTGGGGAGGCGGAGACCAGCTCTGCCCCAAGTACCATCCCCAGCCGAGCCCGCCCCCTGATGCCCCCAGACTTGCCAGCTGCCCAGTGACCATGCAGAGTCCCGGGCCAGGCCCCAGACCCCGCCTCAGGCCAAGGGGCAGGTCTGCAGGGTCCCAGCAGGCACACGTGGAGCCTCCGAGTTCTCTCTCATGGGGGGCAGCCGGTGCTTGTGGACATGTCCTAAGCATCATGATCAGATCTGGGGGTGGGGACCACGGTCCCAGAGAGCCAGGGGCGGGGCAGCAACGGGAGGTGAAGGGAGGGGCGGGTCAAGACAGCTGGATGCCTGTCAACTTCGCAGAAAGATGGTGGGGAAGATCCCACCCATGAGTCCTTTGTGAGCGGGGTCCCCCAGGGGCGGAAGCCAAGGTGACCTTCCCTTTGACCTTCAGGCAACTGCCCCCTCCTCCCGGGCCAGGCCAGGCGACTGCAAATCATTGGGGTCCTTGTGGGCAGCAGGGGTGGAAAGCTGGTGTCGGAGTCTGAACGTTCACAGGAAAGAGGGCCTCAGCACAGCCATGGAGAGCGTGGGGACCAGAGTCCCTCAGGTCAGGTGCAGCCAAGGGCCTCCTCCCCCGGAGCCGCACACAGGCCCTGCCAGGCCGGGGTGGGGGTCCCGGGAGCTGGGTGCTCCCACCCTCCCAGTGCGCTGTGCTGCCTGCCCACCTGGGCCTGCTCTGGGAGCTGGGGGCCCCCACAGCCTCCTGTGCAGGGACCTCGCCCCTGGGACTGTGTCCCCACCCCCACCTGAGCACAGCTAGCTCTGGAAGCTTCCAGAAGCATGTGTCACACCAGGATGATGTTCACCAGCAGGTGGCGCCTGGCTCCCGCACTCTGTCCTGGGGGGCGTATGTGTGTGTGTGTGTGTGTGTGTGTGTGTGTGTATGTGTGTGAGACCACGTGAGGGAGCAGGCGTGTGGGACCACACACACACGTGAGCGGTGAGCATGTGCACACCAGGGCCAGCATGTGGGCAAGGTGTGTGCAACTGCCCAGGCACTTGGACACATGAGCCTGAGCGTGACAGTGAGTGTGGCCACGCCCGCCCCAGGTGCCCTGCAGTCGGGGCCCCTGCCCCCTGGCGGTCAAGCAGACGAGCACCCTCACCGGCCCAGGAACCACGGTCTTTGTGCACAGTGGGCCCTGGGAGGCGTCCTGCACGGCTCTGGTCCCCCCGGGCCCAGGGGCCCCCGCCCCAGCTGGGACTGCAGGTCTGCCGCTGGCATGCAGGGCGGGCCTCTCCCCTTTCTGTGCCTGGTCCGAACCTGGGACAGCGGCCATCGCTCCCTGTGCTCCCACAGCACAGCCAGGAAGCAACGGTCACTTGCACCACAGGGACCCCTTTGCTCTAAGAGTCACACTCAGTGGGGACTCTGTCCCCAGCTGGTCAGCCGTCCCCTGCTCTGTCATGGCCCTCCCTGCCTGGCCCTGCCCTACGGCGGGCTGCCCACCTCTGACCACGTGGGAGCTCGGCCCAGTGAGTGCCTGAGGAAATCCCTGAGATTCGGCCTGCCACACACAAAAGGCCAGTCTGTGTCCCGCATCAAGAAGGGGGCCCTGGCCCCACCCGGAGGCCCCCAGAGGACCATCGGGGCCCTTTGTGACCCAAATACTTGGGCCCCACCTGGTCTGGGCCCCTCCCTGGGAAGCCAGGGGCTGGGAGAGGACCGAAGGGCCCCAGGGACAGGTGACATGTGACCACTAAGACCTAATGCCTGTGAGGCTTGGGAAGTGGCCAGAATTACCACTTAGCTCTGGGGGTGGGAAGAGATGGGACCCTGCCTGCACAGGTCCACACAGCCCCTGGCCCCACCCAGCAAGGAGCTGAGACCAGACCAAAAGACCAGAGCCTGTGTCCCCTGCCCCTGGAAAGGGGCCCGTCTCCCCCGGGGGTGGCCTCAGCCGTGTGCACAGGCCAGGGGTAGACGGAGAGCTTCCGATGTCCCCATTTTCCTGAAGAAAGAATGCAGGTGGCCACCCCCCAGGAGGTGCCAGGGCTCCACAAAGCCAGAATGCCAGAGCTGGACCTGGGACCAGGGTCTGTGACGCAGCACCGGCTGGGGCGGGGGCAGGGCATGGACCTGTGGCCACGTGCACGGTTCTCGAGGAAGCGGATGTGGCCTTTGACCAGCAGATTACAGAGCTGGCCAGCCGGGAAAGTCAACAAAAGCTCTCAAGGAGCAGCTCGCAGGGAACTGCCGGCCCATCAACCCTGCATGGGGTCAGCAGGGGGTGGGCTCATTGGGGGGGTGGGGGCAGACTCCAGCCACAGACCCTCGGGGAGCAGAGCCCGGCACACGACTGCTGTCGTGAAGGGGTCATCACCGCCCTGTCCTGTAGGCTGTGAGTGCCCCAGTGAGGCCGCGGGCCCGGGCGTGCCCCATTCATTTGGGTGAGACCCAGGAGGAGACTCATACCCTGGGGGGGGTCCGTGGGAGGACCGCTTGTGTGCAGCAGGCTCAGACGCCTGAGGGACAGAGGTCTGGCACAGGGGCACCCACGGCCCAGACCCCTCTGGGGCCAGGCAGGGTCCGGGGAAGGGGCTTCTCCTTCTGCAACAGCAGCCCGCAGTGCAGGACGAGGACAGAGGCCTCGGGAAGACCGGCCTGTCCCACGCACCTCCCGAAAGATCAAAAGGATGCACCGTGTAGCCCCCGAAACAGTGTCTCCAAAGGGCAGAGGGATCCCTGCACTGCGGCCCCGAGACAAGACCCCGGACATGAAGTGTACAATTGGTGTTGAACCGTGTCTCCCAAATTCCTGGGCTGAAGTCAGCACCCCCACGACCTCGCAAGGGGACCTGATTTGGAAACGGGGTCCTTGCGGGTGTTGTGAGTTAAGATGAGGTCATTAGAGGTTGTCAGGACTATGTCCCAGTGAAAAGAGGGAAACTCTGAGTCACAGGGAATGGCCACGCGAGGACGGTGGGGGGGGGGGGGGTGCGTCTATAAGCCCCAGAGAAGCGGGACCCGCCAGCGGCTGGGGGAGGGGCATGAGCAGACCCTCCCTCAGGGCCTCACGGGAACCCACCTGCCGGCACCTGGGTCTGGGACTCCAGCCTCCAGAGCGGGGAGCGTGGACCCCTGGTGTCGGGGCCGTCCCGGGAGAGGGATATGGGTGCTGGGCACACAGAGAAGGAGCAGGTGCTCAGAAGGTTCGCGGGTTTGGACACGGGGACTCCGGGAACGGGGGTGGTGGCGGCCCCTTCTTGCTACTTTTATGCATTTTTCCACATTTTACTTAGTGACTATGTACCACGGTGTGATTTTTTTTTAAGTTCCATCTCATCCGGGATGTCCGCCTCCAGCAAAGGAAGTGACGGAGACCAGTCTCCCTCCTCCCCGAGACTGAAAGGTGGATCACAGTATGGAAAACAGTCAAGACACTGGTCACCGGGCAGCGAGGGTCGCCATCCCGGAAAAGAAGGTTCCCGGTCACCGCAGGGAGGGGGCCGGAAGGAGCTGGGCTGTGACCCCGGGAGAGCAGGGGAGACGCGGGGTCGGGAAGGGCAGGGCTGCGCAGGAGTTAGGGTGAGCCGGAGGGGTGCCCACGCGGTTACGGCAGCCGAACCCCGCGTGTCCACAGAGGCACCGTAAGGGCTGAAGCCGTTCCTCGGGGACGGGGACGGTGTCAGGGAAGCCGAGGTCGTAGGTCCAGAGAGGAACCACGCGCTGGGGGGGTCAGACGAGAAACAGGAAGGAAGTCACAGCGAGACCGGCCACAAAGGAACCAGAGTGGGGACGCATCTCTAGAGACGAGCACACATGACCCGGTGGCCGATGATTCCGTCAGAACCACCAAGGGACACAAAGGAAAAGAAACTGGCATCCCAGGGAAACGCCCCAAAAACAAAGGCAGAAAGAAGGCGTCCGCGGACACCGAACGGTGTCGGGAGGTGAAGACAGGCCTGCTGACGCGCGCACACGGGCGTGGAAGCCTGCCGTGTCGTATTTCAGCCTCTTCGGAGATAACCCACCACGGGGACGGGCGCGGGCGCAGCCATGGCACAGGCTCTGTGGCACGCGGGGCGGTGTCTCCCGGAGCCGGGCTGTGACTCGGGCAGTCGGGCTGTCACGCGTGGCACGGTGAAGGGGCACGAGGACTCACGAGAAAGTATTCAGCTGATCCAAAAGAAGCAACAGAAGACGGAAGAAAGGGAACCAGAGGCAGGAGGGTGACTGGAGCCCGAGTCTCAATGGCTGCATTCGGCACCAGCGCCGGGGGCCCAGGAGCCCCACACGGGTTCTCAGGCCGCATAAACTAGCCGGTCACCTCTGTAGTTGCCTAAAGAAACCCACTGTCAGTATAAAGGCGCACGCGAGTCTTCAAGGCAGAGGCACAGAAGAGGACATGTGAACACACTGAGACAAGGATCCAGGGACAATGTTAACGCCAAAGACTTCAGAGCAGAGAATGTTAGCAGACAAGAATAAAGTCACTTCGTAATGATAAAGTGTCATTTCCCGGCTACAACACTGAAAAAGCGTAATCCATCAAAGAAAACTCAGTAAACTGGACGCTGTCCAGATGGAGGATGTCTGCTCTTTTTTTTAATTTATTTATTTATTATTTTTTTTAATGCTCATTTCTTTCTGAGACAGAGCATGAGCAGGGGAGGGGCAGAGAGAGAGGGAGACACAGAATCCGAAGCAGGCTCCAGGCTCCGAGCTGTCAGCACAGAGCCTGACACGGGGCTCGAACCCACGAACCGTGAGATCACGAACTGAGCCGAAGTCGGTCGCTCAACCGGCTGAGCCACCCAGGCGCCCCAGGACATCTGCTCTTTGAGAGACATGATTAGGGTATCTCGGTAAGCCACACACAGGAAGAAATCACTCTGAAACCCTGAGTCTGATGAAGAAGGACTCGTGTCCAGAATAGATCAAGAGCCCTCAGAACTGAATCAAAGCCAAATAATCTGGTTTTAAAATGTGCAAAGATGTGAACAGACACTTGACCAAGGGAGGTACACGGACGGGTGGGGGCGCCTGGTGGCTCAGTGGGTTGAGCACCTGACTCAGCTCAGCTCATGATCTTGAGGTGTGTGAGTTTGAGCCCCGCCTGGGATTCTCCCTCTCCCTCTCTCTCTGCCCCTCCCTGCTCTCTCTCAAAATAAATAAATAAACTTTAAAACCGGGGTGCCTGGGTGGCTCAGTCGGTTGAGTGTCCAACCTCAGCCCAGCTCCTGATCTCACAGTTTGTGAGTTCGAGCCCCGCGTCGGGCTCTGTGCTGACAGCTCAGAGCCTGGATCCTGCTTTGGAGTCTGCGTCTCCCTCTCTCTCTGTCTCTCTCAAAAATGAATAAACATAAAAAAAAAAAAAAAAACCACAGAAAACAAAAGAAGGCACACGGATGGCAAGTGAGCGTGTGTGCGGGATGCGGCTCCTGTCCTGCTACAATGGCCATGACGCTCCCGCCAAGTGCTGGAGGAAACAGAGGGTGCGGGGATGCGAATCAGTGCGGCCGCTCTGGCGAGCAGCTCGCCCGGCCCCTTAGAAGTCAGAAAGCCACCAGCCACGTGCCCGTCATGCCACGCCCGGGCATCACGCACGTGACTTGTGCGCACACGAGCGCCGGGGGAGCGGACGAGCAGACCGCGGCGCCCCGCCAGGGAGCGCTGCTCGTCGCTGAAACGGAACAGAGTGCTGATCAGGCAACAGCGGGGATGAATCTCAAACGATTTCGCTCAAAATGCCGAACGAAATCAGCCAGATGAAAGAGTCCATACGGCAGGATTCTCTTGACACAAAATCTGGACGATGCAACGGAGCCTGAGTGTGTGTGTGCGCTGGGTCCATGTGCTGCCTGTGCGGATGGGTTGCAAAAGCACTCGAGGCCACCTGGGGCCCTGCTGTCCCCGTGGTGGTGGCGGGAATGTGCTTGGGTCAAAACCCATTAAGCGGCACTCTTCAAACACATGCGGTTTTTGGTGGCTCAGTTACACCTGCCTGAGCTGCTAAGGAAAACAAGAGTGAAACCAACACACCCAACAGAAAGTCATGCTTTTACCCACTGGGAGGAGAAGAGAGACTCCATCCCGTGCCTTTGGCTCCTACGGTTCCAGAAATGGTCCCTAACCTCTGAGGGGCGTGGGGTCACGGGGACCCAGCTCTGAGCCTGGAAACGATGGAGAGCGATGAGCGGCAGAGGAGTCCTGCCTCTGCGGCGGGGCTGGGAGTGGGGTGCGCAGAAGTGTCCTCTGGCCAGGGTCCAGCCACCACCAGCCGGGGCCCTCTCACCCCTCCCCCCCCCCAGTGTCCCTCCTGAAACTCTGCAGAGGGAGGCCACCGAGGCCACCGCCTGCACACGGCAGGTGTCAGTGCCCCCAACAAGCGAAGGTGAGTCGGCCACACCATCCGTGTCACCTCCTCTTGTGCTCAGGTCGGGGGGGGAAGGTTAGGGTCAGAGGGACCTCTGTGTCCCTCCACCCAGGTGCAGCCCACTTTCCTAACCCCAGCCACGGGGGCTGCTTTAGCAGGAGGGGACTGTGGAACTGGCTATTCCCAAGGCCAGTCTCAGCCCCCTGCCCCCTGATGCTGGGTGGGTCTGGAGCCTCAGACCCCCTGGGACCTTCCCTGCCCCGCAGGCTTTTTCGGGGCCTTGGCCCTCTCGTCCAGTGTGTTCTGGGCCCCCCTGAAGGGCAGGCCAGCAGCGGTCCGAGGGCTGGGAGTACTTGCTTAGCAAGTAGGGAGTACTTGAGGCCCCCCTGGGCCGGCCCCTGGTGGACCGTACCTGGTCCCGTACAGTGTGCTCTGTGTCCTTGACCGGCCACGTGGAACCAGCCATTGTGGGCCACGGGAGCGCCGGTCTTGCTCCCGGACCACTGCAGGCCACACCGGGCAGTGCCAGCCTGCCCCAGGACCCCTCGGACCTGGCCAGGCCCACCCTCGCCGGCTGCCTCTCCCCTTCGTGCAGGGCCCCTCCTCTTTCCCCCACCCCCGGTCCTCAGTTTATCCATTTCTTCCAGCTCACTCTAGAGCCTGGACACACTCTGGCGTGACCTCTCCCTCCCTTGGCCCAGCTCCTGGCCTTGAGGGTCTGTCTGGCCCACACTTTTAGCCCACCTCCTCCAGGAAGCCTTCCTGGGCCGCTCAGGGCCTTCCCAGCTCAGAAGACGTCTGCCCTCAGAGATCACCCGACTCGTGGCCCGGCAGGACCCCCAAGCCTGATTACCTCCCACACTGGGATGAACCACCTGTGTGTGACCACCCCCCAAAACCTCATATGTTGAAGCTCTTACCCAAAGGGAGTGGAATTAGGAGGTGGGCCCTTGGGAGCTGATGGGGTCGTGAGGCTGGGGCCCCCAGGATGGGATTCGTGCCCCTGTAAAAAGAGGCAGCTCCTTCCTGCCTCTCTCCCCGCGTGAGCACGCGGCAAGGGCCGGGAAGGGCTGTGGCCACAGCGCGGACCCACGTGACAGAGAGAAGCAAGCGTGTGCTGCAGACAGCTGCCCCGTCTGGGCGCAGCCGGAACTGGACGCCCCCCAACATGACCCCCCTATTCCCAATGTGCTCGCCAACGTCAGCCTCCACCCCCTGGCCACCAGCGGAGAGCAAACACTCCAGAACCTGCCACCTCCATACTTGGGAGGCCAGATAACCCCCCCGCCTGGCTCGCGGTGTTCCTGCCACCAGGGCCCAAACCCCAAATCCTGCCTGACCGACCTTATCTGTTTGCTTTTCTCCCAACATCCGCTGGCAATTGGGGCCCCAGCACAGAGGTGCGGGGGGCACTCAGCCAAGGCGGGGGGGGGGGCTGCTGGGGGCCAACCAGGGGCTGGGGGCACATCACTGCAGTCACTCCCAGGGGGCCCTCAGCTGAGGGGACAGAGGGTTCCGGACCCTCCACTTGGAGCTGGGGGAACAAGCCAGTCAGCTACCACAGGAAGCAGCACAGGGTCCCCCCCACCCCGAAGGAAGGCAGGGGGTGCCGGCCGGTGCCCTGGCCCCAGGTGGGCAGCACCCACCCCAAATCCAGGCCTAGGGCAGGCAGAGGTTAAAGGTGCAGACCTAGCAGGGTCAGGTGCAGGGTTGGGGGGAGGGCAGGCGGCAGGGTGGCCCCGGGACCACAGGAGGGGTGGCTCAGGGAGCAGGGGTGACCCAGGGGCCCCTTGCCTATGGTGCTGCCTCAGCAGGGCTGGGGTCTGGAGGGGTCAGTAAGCAGCAAGAGCCGACCCGGGAGGGGCGCAGGGGGCCAGAGAGCAGGGCAAGTGAGGCAGGCTGGGGCATGACGGGGGTACCTGGAGGGGTCGCAGGCCTGTAGTTCCAGGGCTGGGGGTCTTGAGAAGGAAGGGGCTGCAGATTGCCGGGGGTGGGGATCAAGAATGACACTTGGTGGGGAGAGAGAGAGAGAGAGAGAGAAGGAGGGGCACCTGCTGGGCCCCCAGCTACACGCGGATCTTGGGGCAAAGGTGGGGCTGGAGAGACTCTCGCCACAGGCCAGAGGTCCCTCCACTGCCGGGTCCCCTCCCAGGCCCCTCCAGGCCCTGGGTCTCCTGGTCTGCACAATCTCCCCGATCGGCAGGTGCCCAGGGGCTGAGCCCAGCCCCTCAGCTCTGTCCTTGATGTCAGGGGTGGAGGACGCCCCACTTCGCACCCAGCAATGGAACCCCATGTGGGCCACACACCCCAGCGCTGTCTGTCACCACGGCCTCCCTGGCTGCCGCCGGGCCCACCCCTCAGAAAGGTCACGGCCGCTGGCCAGGCCCGGGGCACATTCGGCTCCCGTATGGAAATCTTTCCCCAAAGCCGTGGTCTTCGGCACTTGGATCAGACAGTGATCGCTGGGGCCGAGCCGTGGTTCGAGCCTGGGGTGAAGCCTGACCTGCCTTCCCCTGAGGAATGCCACACCTGGCCAGTGGGGCCCAGAGGGGCTGGCTGGCCACGGTGTACTCTGGCGCTTTCACCTCCACAAACCTGGGTTCAGCAAACCCAGGGTCTTGGGGACCCCAAGCCTGCTCAGGAGCTTTCTGGAAGCACCTGCCGGCGGTGAATGCCTACATCCTCAAGCAGGCTCTCGGTCCCAAGTGAAGGTCAGGTCAAGGCCTCCAGGAGAGCCACTACCTAGGGGCCAGCACCCGCCCTCCTGAGTGGGCCGTGAAGGGCCCCTTTGCGGAGACACTGAGCCCTGGGGCTGCGGGCCCTCTGGAGCGCCAGCCGGGGCCCGGGGCCAGATGTGCCGCTCAGGGCCCCGCCATGCAGACAGAGGGCGAGGGCAGGGGTCTGAGTTGGGGCGTGAGGCCGAACAATCACCCACTTGTCCAGCCCGTGGGTTCCGCTTCCCAAGGCTGGCCAGCGGGCTGTGCCTTTATCACCCGCACGGCCGGGAACAATGGGTGCACACAGTCTTATCTCCTACTGTTTGCTCAGCACATTCAGGGCTCCCAGGTCAGCAAAGAAAAACGCCATTCTGCCTAGAAAGGGACCTGGGACCCACGGCTCCAGGCGAGAGCCGTCCACTAACTGTGCACACAAGGCCTGAACAGCTCGGAGGTGACAGCCCCTGGAATGTACAGCTTTTTCCAGGAAACTCAAACCGAGTCTCACACATGCACACGTATACAGATTTCTTTAGTCCAGGCCCCATGACAGCCTTGTTGGCAGTCCTGGTGACCCAAGCTCTGCTGGGGCCACACTGGAGTCCTTCAAGCTGCTGGGGGGTGGGGGAGGGGTGCCACTGGAGACCCCAAAGTGGGGACCCCTTACGTGCCACAAGCCCTGGCCCCTCCCCCAGGTCCTACACGTCAGTGATCCGGGGGTGTGCCCATGACCACAGTTCCCTCTCTGGCTCCATTCCTTGCTGTCCCCCTGGCATGTCCTGAGGCTTGAGCGGCCCGTGCCAAGGCCCTGTGGTCGGGTGCCTCCTGGGAGGGGTAGCAGGCAGCCCTGTGGCTGGGTGAGAACTCCACTTGTGGGTGGGCAAAGCAGCTGGGGGGGGGGGGGGCTCACAAGGGTCCAGGCAGAGAACAAGGCCTGGCAGCCCTGGCCCAAGGGGACCTCAGGGGTGGCTTTAATTGGTGGGAGAGGGCCCCAGGCATCCCAGGTATGTTTTTCCAGCAGGGTTCTGGGCCTCTCTCCTTATCCTGCCTGTCCCAAGGTCTGCTAAGTCACCTCCCCACTGCCACCTGTCTAGGCACCCTTACCCACCGAGCATCCTGGCCAGGGCTGAGGTTCAAGGAGGACCCACCCACCTGTCCCTGTGGGACCTCAGCCCCCACCCACCCAACGGCTTGCCCCCTCTAAGTTCAGAGCTTCGACGTGAGACCCCCATGAGGGTGTGAGCTCTCCAAGGGCAGGGAGAACCCCCACAGTGGCCCCATGGCAGAGCCTGGACAGACCTCACCCTGTGTGCCCAGGCTTCTGGCCGCAGTGACCCCAGCAGGGGTGGTTCCAGGGCAGAGGAACGCAGGAGAGCATCTTGGAACCCCTCGTTATCCACCTCTACTTCTGAGTTAAAGGCAAACGCAGGCATGGGAGTGCCTAGCACACCTGGGACCTTACACCCACCTGGCCCAGACTCAGGGACCGGAGGGCCAGCTGCCGCTGAGTGCAGCTCTCCATGAAACGAATTTTGTGTTAAGGGGCACCTGGGGGCTCAGTCGGTTAAGTGTCCGTCTTCGGCTCAGGTCATGATCTTACAGCTTGTGGGTTTGAGCCCCGTGTCCTGCTCTGTGCCGACAGCTCAGAGCCTGGAGCCTGCTTCAGATTCTGTGTCTCCCTCTCTCTCTGCCATTACCCCTCCCGTACTCTGTCTCTCAAAAATAAACAAAAAAAAAATTTTTTTTTAAACAATTTTACGTTAAGACTATAGCTTATTTAGCGTAAACACAGGTTATCTGTGAGGCAGGGTGGAGTGTCACGTGGGGAGCTCAGCCTGGGGGTTCCTCGGCAGCAGGAGCCCAGGGTTCCTGCACCCCCAAGTCTCTGTGGGGCCAGAACCAACCTCAGGAAAGGGGAAGCCCCTGTACCAGGGCCCCAGGCTCCTACATGGGGTCCCACACAGGCTCCCATTTAAGGCCAGGCTGCCCTGGAGAATCATCAAACCCATACCTGCTCCCCGACTGCTGGAAGATCCCACAAAGGATCCGAAACACACACAACTCCTGACCCTCCCTGATCATGACCCTCACCTTGCCCGTGATCTTGACCTTTGCCCTGATCATGATCCTCATCCTGGGCCTAACCCTGACCCCTTTCTCGGTGCTGGCCTGTGTCCTGCCCACTCGCTGTCCCCTGAGCTGTTGCCCCCCCACCCCTCCAGCCATGCCCTTCTCCCAGGAGGCGGTGGGCACAGCCCCTGCTCCTCTGCCTGGGAGGTTGGCACCCAGAGGCTGGCACCCAGCCCCCACAGAGATGCCCTCCCAGATGGGCAGCCCCCTGTGGCCGCTCCAGTCCTACTCCTCTGCCTACAAGCAACTCAGAGCCAAGGGGGTCAGAAAAAGGTAACGGGGGCCCTTCTGGATACAGCAGGACCACTCTGGTGCTTCACCCTCCCAGGGGGCTGGCGGGGAAGGATCACCAGGGAGGAGGTGCCCCACGGGGGCCCCTGTGCTTTGGGGTGGTATCGGCCCCGGGGAGGTGTCCCAAGGCCTGCTGCTGTCAGTGATGGCCCCACCCCAAAATGTGGTCCTTCCACTGGGTGGTCTTTGCTCCCAGGCAGGGGTGGGGCTGGGCAGGGTGGCACCTCTGGGGGTGCTAGGGTCTGGATGAGGGTGGAGTCCACCCCAGGGACCATCCGAGCACTTTGGGCTCCCCCGCCAGGGACGAACGGTGCCCAGGAGCTTCCCTGCACGCCCGGGGCGAGCACCCTCTCAGCCCCCAAGGTGTGGCTGATGGTGCCCCTGCCACCTCAGCCTGGAGCAAACACAGGACGTGTCTGCAAGGCCCTGGAGGGCCCATGCTGGCCCCTGCCTGGAGGCCAGCGATAATGGGGCTACCGCCCACCAAAGAGCTTTCCGAAGGCCAAGTCCTGTCTGGCCACCCCGGTGCCCAGTGGGTGAGGCAGGGGCGGGGCCTGTAGCCACTACATAAGGCGTCCGGGGCCGGCCACTCGGGCTGCACACAGGAGCAGGGAGCCTGCCCGGTGTTCGCGACGGGAGGGGCCGGGTCCAGCGGTGACCTCTCTTCACGCATCATGCTGGGGCCTCGGCTCCTGCTGCTCCTGTCCTGCGGGGGAGCCCTGCTCGGCGCTGGTGAGTGGGGGCCCGCAGGCCGCGCCACAGGGGCAGACAGACGCCCGCTGCCCCGGCGTCAGGCTGGCCGCAAGGACGTCGATGGAGCGGAGGCCCCTCCCTGCTCTGTAGCTGCCCCCCACTCGCCAAGACCCGGGCCTCTGCCAGAGAGCAGGCTGCCACTCACCCCTGCCCTGGGCACAGTGGCCAAGAAAGGACGCTGGGCTGCGGCAGGGCAGGGGTCCCTCGGGGACACACAGTCTCTTCAACAACCGTGCGTGCAGCAAGATGCGGGCATGCTGGGCAGGACGGTGCTGCCCGGGGCTCCGCTCTCCACACTGGGCCCCAGGACCTGAGAGCGCTGTAGGGTGCAGGGAGCAGGGCAGTGGCCTCGTGGGTGCTGGAGCCGAAGGGCCCAGCTGGAGACCCCAGCTCCACTGGGTCCTATGAACAGACGAGCCACAAAGTGGGCTCTAGGCCTCAGTTTCGCTGCCCGTAAAACTGGAGGAAACATTCCCCCCCTCATGTGGCTACCGTAAGGATTAAGGAAGCGGGGCCGGAAGGGGGCTCATGTCAGGGCCCAGGGCCACCACCACCGTTGCAGAGGCTCAGACAGGGCTGACGCTTCCTCCCGCCCCATCTTCCCAGCCAGGCCCAAGGAGCAGGGGTCCCTTTCCCCCTCCCCTCACCCCCACCTCCGGTTGCTGGTAACTACCCCAGACCCCCCCCGATGCCACAGGCTGAGCACAGCCTTCACTCCTGCCCCCAAGCCAGCCCCAAGGGGTCCTACGGTGGCCCAGAGACTGCGGGCACCAAGCCCTCTGGGCCTCTCTCTGCCCGAGCCCAGCATGACTGGTTTCTTCTCTCTCCTTAATCCTTGGTCGGCTGCTCCCTCCTTGGCGGGCCCTTGGCCGGGGACCCTGGGTGTAGGTACTGGGGGTGGGCCATGAACTCCTGAGCCCAGTGGGTCTCCCCTCGGCCCGCCCCGCCCCTTCCCTCCCATGAAGCCTGTCCCTCACCCTCGTGGCTCTGAGCACTCAGGACCCCTGGCCAGCCAAGGCCACTTGCCTGGGCACGTCCCCTCTGAGACCTGGACCCAGAACCAGGACGAGAAGGGGGGCACCCGGAAGCCAGCCGGGGTGGGGTGCAGGCCTGCAGGTGTGACGAGTGGATGTCGAGCCATGGGGGTCCAGCTGTGAGTGCCACAGGCCCCATCCATCCACGTTTCGGCAAACGCCCTCTGAGCACCAACTCGCGTGAGGGTGCTGAAAGGCGGGCCCTGCCCTCCTGGACCAGAGACTCAAAGAGCACAAGGTCAGACGCAGGGGCCCTGGGGTGCTGGGGACTTGAGGCAGGTACAGGAGAAGGCTCCTGAGGCAGGCCGGGGTGGAGACAGAACGGGCAGGGGCGGGCAGGGTCTCCCAGCGTGTAGAAGGGACAGCACGTGCTCTGGCGGCGCTGTGGCCTTCGGGGCTGAGAACGGTTGGGATGGCAGAGCCGCCCGCCCTGCGGGCCCCGTGGGTCTGTCCTGGGATTCTGAGCGGGAAGTGCAGAGGGCCCCCCTGCCTGCCTCCTGAGCGTGCCTCAAGGGAGCCTCCGCCGCCAGTGGTGGGGGCCACGGCTGACACAGAGCCGGAGGGCCTCAGTGAGGCTGGCAGGGGGGGACGAGGAGCTGGTGGAGTAGCCACTGCAAGGGGGGGGACCAGAGAGTGACCCACTGCGGGGGGTGGGGCAGAGGATACAGCCGGACGTGTCCTGGGGGTGGTGGTGAACTGAGAGGAGGGGCAGAGATGGGGACCCGTGTGGGGGACACCGTGGAGGGAAGAGGCCCAGGAGACCAAGTGTCACTAGCCCATTGGAACTAGAGCAACACAGCCTCTATGCCACCTGCCCCATCTGGGGACCCCTTCGGCCACCGGGCAGTTGTCCCCATCCCCTGGCATCGCCCCGAGACCCAGAAACAGGGCAGAGCCAGAGGCAGAGGGAGCACGGGGGAGGGGGCAGGATCAGGAACCCCAACAGCTGCACAGGCTGCTGAAGCAGGTGGGAGCCTCGGCAGAACTGAGGGCCCAAGTGGGTCTGGGGGACGGAGGCACTGGGAGCACGGCAGGGCGGGGGAGAGCCGAGGAGGCCACGGCCCACAGGTGAGGCCCCAGACTCCAGCTGCGCGTGGAGTCGCCAGCGGGGTCAGCGACTCCTGCCCCTGGCGGTCACGTGACTGTCTTCACCGGGCATTTCTCTAGTAACGGTCACCACGATCCCAAGACTAAGAGGTTGACAGGGAGGGAGGAAGTAGGAACGCAGCCACTTTGGGCGGCTGGTAGATGGGGTAGCCCCCCAGGGACTCTGGACCTCACCCCTGGGAGCACGGTGGGTGGGGTGCAGCCAGACAGAAGGACAGCCCGGACAGCCGCCCACCGACTCCAGGCCGGCTCGCCTCCAAGGCCCAGCCCTGTGCTGTCAGGGGGCCGCTCCCTCCCCAGGTCGCCTCGCGGCCTCCTGCTCAGTGACCACAAGGCCCCTCCTGCCCGGGGTCCACAGGGGAGCCAGGCAGCCTGTCCTGCGTGGGGGGCTCTCTCTGTTCAACCTGGGGGGCGCCTGCAGCGTGAGTGCTGGGAGCCCGGCAGGCAGACCGCAGGTGCGGCGGGGCACAGGGACCCCTCGCCCCACTCCGCCCACAGGACTGGCACGGGGCCGCATACCTCTCGTTCCCCCAGGGGCCTCTCCGTCCTCCCAGCACCCCCGACTGTCATCTCCTCGCCCTCAGGCCCCGCTCCTTGCCTTTCCACACATGCACGTGCACCGGCCTGCCCACGCAGGGACCCTGTGCACGTGTGACACGCGTGGCTGAGCCGGGCTGCTCAGAGGGCGTGAGGAGTAGAGCCGGAGCCAGCAGGCTCTGAGCTCCCGCCACACGGCTCCTGGCCGACAAGCCGCACACCCGGGGCGGTGCTGACCGCAGCCTCTGTCCACACAGGCCTAGACGACACCTCCTTTGTGCACCCGGGCCTCCAGAGGCTGCAGGACTCCCCAAAGACAGGTGAGGGCCACAGCCAGCCTCCCATCCCGTCCTGCAGAGCTGCCCGGAGCACCGAGGCCACAGGGTAGCCGTGGTCTGGGGTTTCTCTGAGGGGAACCCAGCTCCGCAAAGTCTCAGCCGGCCCCTCGCCTGGAGGGAAACAAGCCCACGCAGCCGGAGGGGGCAGGTGCCCGCGTGGGTGCTGAGCTGCAGCTCTGTGCCCTGCAGACCCCGGGGCCGATGCCTCAGTTCCTGTAAGGCTTGGGAGGCAGACCCAGCCCACAGCTGGCTTGGGACTGCGGGGCGGGCAGGGCCTCTTTCCCGCCCACACCAGGAGGGCCTGGAACTTAGCCAGGGGCCCAGTTCGAGGGGTCAAGCCTCCCCACACCTGCCCCATCAGCCAGGTGGACACAGGGCCCCAAGACTCTGTCCGCTACCCCCACAGGCTCAGACAAGGGCTGGTGCTCCACATGGGGGGCCGGACACTTCTCCACTTTCGACGGCCACGTGTATGACTTCCCGGGAACCTGCAACTACATCTTCTCTGCCACCTGCAAAGACGCGTCGCCCACCTTCAGCGTCCAGCTACGGCGAGAGCCCAGCGGGAGCATCTCCCGGATCATTGTGGAGCTGGGGGCCTCTGTGGTCACCGTGCAGAAGGCAGTCATCTCCGTCAAGGATGTGGGGTAGGCCACGTGGCTGGGGTGGGAGGCTGGGCGGGCAAGGGGGCTGTCCCTGACCACTCTCGTCCCACAGGGTCGTCAGCCTGCCCTACACCAGTAACGGGCTCCAGATAACACCCTTCGGCCAGAGCGTGCAGCTGGTGACCAAGCAGCTAGAGCTGGAGCTGGTGGTCATGTGGGGCCCAGGCACCCACCTCATGGTGAGGACGCCGGCAGGGGTGGGGGGCCGGGACACGGTCCTCCCAGGGTGGGGCACTGACCAGGAGCCTAGGCGGGCCCGGGCTCACCCCCCCGGTGCGGCGAGGGTCCCGGGGCCCCCTGACGGCGGTGCCCACCCACCCGCCACCGCAGGTGCTCGTCGAGAAGCGGCACAGGGGCAGGCTGTGCGGTCTCTGTGGAGACTTCAACGGCGAGCGGACGGACGAGTTTCTGAATGAGGAAGGTAGGTGGGGGCCGGGGCCCAGACCCCCTGAGGCCCGGCCCCATGGTGCTGACCCTGCTCCACCCCCCACCCCTAGGCAAACCCCTGGAACCCCACGTGTATGCCGCCCTCCAGACGCTGGATGACCCCAACGAGATCTGCACCTACGAGGCCGTCCCCAGCCCCTGGGTCCCACAGGCAGAGCATGTACGTGAGGTGACGGGGACCCCAGGGGCCGCGGTAGCCCTTCAGCCACGGTCGGGGCCGGCCGGTGGAGCGTGAGGGGCTCTCCGAGGCCAACGACACCCCTAGCCTTCTAAGGCTGGTGTGGGATCGGCCTTGACCCCCAAAACCCCGAATGGCCCTCTGCCCAGGCCCAGACCTGCAGCCAGCTGCTGACCCTGGTGTCCCCCGAGTGCAACGTGCCCAAAGAGACGTTCGTGCTGAGCTGCCAGGTGGACATGGCCGCGTGCGTCCCGCCAGGCCGGCGGGACTGTAGCTGTGCGACGCTGTCTGAGTACTCACGCCAGTGCAGCATGGCTGGCCAGGCCGTCAGCAACTGGCGGGGCCCCGGCCTCTGCTGTGAGTCCTGGGGAAAGGCCCCCCGTGCCCCCCCCCATGTCTGTGAGAGCGGGTGGAGGAGGGCTGGGCTAGGCCCCTGGCGGGGCAGGGCAGGAGGGGCGGGCTCTCACGGAGGCCGCGCGTGCCTGCAGCCTTGGGCCAGTGCGCGGCCAACCAGGTGTACCAGGAGTGCGGCGAGGCCTGCGTCAGGACCTGCTCCAACCCCCAGCACGCCTGCTCCAGCTTCTGCACCTTCGGCTGCTTCTGTCCAGGAGGTGAGGGCAGGAGGGAGGTCACTGGGGGGTCCAAGAGAGCGCCAGAACACATGGCACCGGATCCGACCAGGAGCGGCACCTGGGTCTGGGCACCCTGGCTCGAGGGGAGGGTGGCTGCAAGTGCAAGCGGGGGACGGGGTCAGGGGACAGAGGGACAGGAGCCGGGAAGGACTGCCCAGCGAGGGCGTGGGAGGGCATCTAGCCCCGGGCCTAGGAAAGCCCTCTCCTGCAGATACGGTTCTCGATGACATCTCCAAAAACCACACCTGCGTGCCGGTCACCCAGTGCCCCTGCGTGCTCAACGGGGTGGTCTACGCCCCTGGGGAGGTCATGACATCCGCCTGCCAGACCTGGTGAGTGCCGGACGGCTTGCCAGGGCACACGGGCAAGACGGAGACGTGGGGGGTGGGACACAGGGCTTATATAAGGGGCAACCTCAGCCCCGGAGGCAGCCAGCTCTGCCAGCCTGGAGCGTCTGGGGGTGCCAGCTGGGTCACCCCCTCCCGGTCTGCAGCCAGTGTACCATGGGCCAGTGGAAGTGCACAGAGCAGCCCTGCCCCCGACGCTGCTCCCTGGAAGGCGGCTCCTTTGTCACCACGTTCGATGCCAGGCCTTACCGCTTCCACGGCACCTGCACCTACATCCTCCTGCAGGTAGGACACGCCACAGCGGGGGTGGGAGGGTCACACCGAGCACCCCCGGGCCATCTGTGCTGAGCCACATCCCCCTCCTAGAGCCCGCAGCTCCCCGAGGGGGGGTCCCTCATGGCCTTGTACGACAAGTCTGGGCATTCTCACTCGGAGACCGCCCTAGCTGCTGTCATCTACAAGTCCGGCCAGGTAAGGCCACCCTGTCACGCGGCTGCTGCGCTCACCCCGGGTTCCCAAGCATTTGCATCCCTGCTACGTCCCAGCTCCTGCTTCATCCGGCCTGGCAGGAGGGAAGGCCACCCCCCCCCGCTCCTGGCACCCCCATGACTCAGGCCACCCTCCCTCCAGGACAAAATCGTGATTTCTCAGGACGAGGTCCTCACCGACAAAGGAAATACCAAGTGGCTACCATACAAGACTCGTACGTTCTTAGCCCCTGCCCAGCACCTAGGGCCGCATTGGGAGACAGTCCCAAAGTGGGCTGCTTCCTGAGCCCCCTGTCCCCCCAGGCAACATCACAGTCTTCAGGCAGACGTCCACCCACCTCCAGATGGCCACCACCTTCGGGCTGGAGCTCGTGATCCAGCTACAGCCCGTGTTCCAGGCGTATGTCACCGTCGGGCCCCAGTTCAGAGGCCAGACCACAGGTGAGCCCCTCCCTGGCCTGCCCGGCTTGGCCAGAGCAGAGAAAGGGCCCAAGAGAGTCTTGCTCGTTCAGCGCTCACGGCCCCAGGCTGGCCCTCCCATGTGGCAGCCAGTGACAGCCTCATGCCCAGGGCATGGTGATGGGAGGAGACGGGCTTTGAAGTTTGGGGCAGGGCAGGAGAGCAGGCTGGCTCCCCGCCTCACAGCCCGGCCGGTGCAGGGCTCTGTGGCACCTTCAACGGGGACACGACCGATGACTTCATGGCCAGCACGGGCATCGTTGAGGGCACTGCCTCGCTCTTTGTGGATTCCTGGAGGACCGGGAACTGCCCAGCCTCGCTTGAGCGTGAGACTGACCCCTGCTCCATGAGCCAGCTCAACAGTAAGTGCCAGGCCCCGGGGGAGATCCGCGGGTGGGCGCGAGGCCCAGGCTGGGTAAGCCCAAGACCCATGCCGCCCCTGTCCCCCCAGAGGTGTGTGCAGAGACCCGCTGCTCAGTGCTGGTGAAGGAGGGCACGGTGTTCGAGAAGTGCCATGCCACGGTGAACCCCAGGCCCTTCTACAAGGTGGGCAGGACCTGCGGGCCAGTGGGGGGCCCGGGGGGTGGGCCCTGGGGGTCGGGGGTCCCCCGGCTACCACGCCCTGTCCACCCGCAGAGGTGCGTGTACCAGGCCTGCAACTACGAGGAGACCCTCCTCCACATCTGCGCCGTCCTGAGTGACTATGCCCGAGCGTGTGCCACACGGGGCGTCCTGCTACGGGGCTGGAGAAGCGGCGTGGACAACTGCAGTGCGTGTGGCGGGCGCGGGCAGGGGTGGGAGGGGCCCAGGGCACGCGGGGAGGGGGGAGGGGGGGCAGGGGTCACAACGGGGTCCCGCCCAGTTCCACCCAGCCACCCCCCCGAGGGCCTGACCCCAGCGCCCCCACAGCCACCCCCTGCACGGGCAACCAGACGTTCGGCTACGACAGCCGGGCCTGCGGCCGCACGTGCCTCTCGCTGTCCGACCGCGCCGCCGAGTGCCACCCGAGTGCCGTGCCCATGGACGGCTGTAATTGCCCCGAGGGCACCTACCTCGACCACGAGGCCCGGTGCGTGCGCAAGGCCCAGTGCCCCTGCCTCCTGGACGGCTCCAAGTTCATCCGAGCTGACCAGTCTGCCATGGTCAACGGCGTCATCTGGTGAGCAAGGGGTCCCCAGGGGAGCCGGCCCACCCTAGCCCGCGGCCCCCAGCCAGGGCCAGCGCACTCACACAGCCCCCCTCTCGCAGCTACTGCATCAACGGGAGGCTGAGCTGCCCAGGGCGGCCGCAGATGCTCCTGGGTACGTAGCTGTGCAGAGGCCGGTGGGACTGGACAGCCACGTGCCGTGGCCCCTCTAAGCCGGCCTCACCCCTGCCCCACCCCCCCCAACTTCCCTGCAGCCACCTGCTCGGCCCCCAAGACCTTCCAGTCCTGCAACCAATCTTCGGAGAACACGTTTGGGGCAGCCTGTGCCCCCACGTGCCAGATGCTGGCCAGTGGCATCCCCTGTGTAAGGCTTGGGGCAGAGGGGCAAGGGAGGTCCCCCGAGGGTAGACCCCCCCCTGGACAGCCTGTGGCGGACGCCGCCCAGGGCCTCTCCCTGGACCACGAGAGGATTTTCGCAAAATCCCCAGGGAAGGCAGGGCCACGCTGTCCCTCTGTCCCCGTCAGCCCGTGACGAGGGTGGCTGGTGCCCAAAGGGGGCTGAGAGGGTCATGAGTGGCCCTGGTGGCCAGGCCTCCCACCACTCAGGGAGGGGATGTCACAGCTCAGCAGTGACACAAAAGCACCAGGACCTTGCTAAGAGAAGGGCCTGGAGCAGGTGTGGCCGCGGGGGACAGACTGGGAGGAATACCGGGGGTCTCAGGAGGGCCCAGGGCCCTCTGGCAGCAGCAGGCAAGGCCGTCCTCCCAGGGACCGCTGACCTCTCCGTACAGGTGCCCACCAAGTGCGAGCCTGGCTGTGTCTGTGCCGAGGGGCTCTACGAGAACGCCAGGGGGCAGTGCGTACCCCCTGAGGAGTGTCCATGCGAGTTTGCAGGGGTCTCCTACCCCCGGGGCGCTCAACTCCACACTGACTGTAAGACGTGGTAAGCCACAACCTTACCCCGGAGGCCCCGGTGGCCCGGAGGTGTCCCCGGGGTCTCCCACCAACCCCACCAAGGTCGGGGCCCAGCGGGAATGCACGTAGGGCCTGGGACCCCCTGGAACGCCACATCACCAGCTTCTCTCCCCAGCACCTGCTCGGGGGGGAGGTGGACGTGCTGGCAGAGCGCCCGGTGCTCGTCTACCTGCACCCTGTACGGGGAGGGCCACGTGGTCACCTTTGACGGGCAGCGCTTCACGTTCGATGGCAGCTGCAGCTACGTCCTGACCACAGTAAGGCCCCGCCCTGGGCCGTGGGCAGTGGGTGCCGCGGGGGCCGCTGGGCAGGCTCCTCAGCACCCCCTCCCCACAGGACAGCTGCGGGGCCAACAGCTCCCGGCCCACCTTCAAAGTCCTGACAGAGAACGTCGTGTGTGGGAAGTCAGGCGTCACCTGCTCCCGGGCCGTCAAGATCTTCCTGGGGGTGAGCGGGCTGGGTGGGGCCTCCTCACACTTCAGCCACCAGAGCCCCAGGTCCTGGCCACTGGGCACCCCCAGACCCCTGCCGTCTGCGTGGTGGGCGGGAGGAGCCCCCGGAGATACACAGCGGTGCTAAGGGGCGGGGGGTGCTTTTCCCAGAAGCTTGATCCTCAGCCCCTGGTTCAGTTTCCACCACGCTCTGGAATGTTCTGCCCAAATTCCAGAGGGCAGGCCCCCAGCACAGAACTGGCCTCTGGCAGGCACTGGCCCAATGCGTGTCCACACTGCCTCAGAGAGCCCCGGGCAGGGGACGTGGAGCCCGGTGACATCTGGCGGCCGCCAAGAACTGGGGACAGGCCGCCTCATGACAGCCCCGCCCCACAGGACCTGACCATAGTGCTGGCGGACAGGACGTACACGGTCAGTGGGGGGGACCCTCACGTTCACTTCCGGGTGCAAACCGGCTCCCTGAACCTGGTGCTGGACATCACCATCGGTAGCAGGTACAACCTGACCCTCGTCTGGAACAAGCACATGACCGTCTACATCAAGATCACGCGTGCTGCCCAGGTACAGGCGCTGCCCCAAGGCCCGGGGCGGCCCGCGGGGCAGGGGCGGCGCCCGGCCTGACGCCAGACCCCCGCAGGACGCACTGTGCGGCTTGTGTGGCAACTACAACGGGAACATGAAAGACGACTTTGAGACACGCAGCAAGTACGTGGCGTCCGACGAGCTGGAATTCGTCAACTCGTGGAAAGACAGCCCCCTGTGCGGAGACGCCAGCCTCACGCTGGACCCCTGCAGCCTCAACGCCTTCCGCCACGTGTGGGCAGAGCGCACCTGCAACATCATCAACAGCCAGACCTTCGCCGCCTGCCACAGCCAGGTGGGCCCCCGCCCCCAGCCCCCCAGCCCCCCCACCGTGCGCTCCTCGGACCCTGGCCCAGGCGGGCGCACCGGGCAGGCTCTGAGGGCCCCTTCCCACAGGTGTACCGCCTGCCCTACTATGAGGCCTGCGTGCGAGACACGTGTGGCTGCGACACCAGCGGGGACTGCGAGTGCCTGTGCGACGCGGTTGCCGCCTACGCCAAGGCCTGCCTGGACAAGGGCGTGTGTGTGGACTGGAGGACCCCCGACTTCTGCCGTGAGTGCCCTGCCCTGTCGGCAGGCTGCCCGCATGCAGTGCTCTCCCCGGGCGGGCGCGGGTACAGGCGGCCCCTCCCCCCAGACCCGCGTTCGGGCCCCCCGACCAGGGCACCAAAGGCCTGATGGACGCCCCTTCCCCCAGCCGTCTACTGCGATTTCTACAACGGCCACACGTCGGGGGACAGCGCGCCCACACAAACCCAGGACACCAGCTGCACGTGGCACTACCAGCCGTGCCTCTGCCCCGGGAACCCGCAGAGCGTCCCGGGCGCCAACATTGAAGGTACAGGCCAAGAAAGAGGTCTGGGCAGAGAATGCACCGGGAGAACGGGGTGTCGGGGGCTGGGGACGGGGGCGGGGGGTGGGGGGCCTGTATCCAGGCTTCCGCGGTGACGCCGGGACAGGCTGGAGACACAGAGGGGCGGGGCCCTCCAGACCATCTTCTCTGCAACCCGCTCCCCAGGCTGCTACAACTGCTCCCGGCACGAGTACTTCGACCACAGCAAGGGGAGCTGCGTTCCCTGTGGTAAGCCCCATCGGCCACCCAAGGCCCCCTCCCAAGCCCCCCCCCACCCCGTGCCCCCCAGACCCCGCACATCCTTCTTGCGACCTCCCAGCTGAGGCTCCCGGAGACCCTGGCAGCCTGAGCCCGGTCAGTACAAACAAGAAAAGCATCAGCCTCCCTTCCTCCTCCCCAAACATCCACCCACCCTGTCCCCCAGACCCAACCCTGCCACCCTGCTGGGGGGTGTGGGCGTGGACCGGGAATCCACTGGGAATTCAGCACCAGGTCGCCGAGACGACCGCCTTATCATGGGACGGGACGGAAGAAGGTGCAGACGGAGGCAGACGAAAAGCAGGGACGTGGGCACCTCTGTGGCAGCTTCGTCCCCCGGGGTCTGTAGCTGCACGAGGCGGGGGGCAGACCCTCTTCACCGCTCCTTTTCTTGCAGGGCCGCCACCCGCCACACCCGAGCCCACCACAGGTGATTGCACACGCCCTAGGTGCCAAGGGGGAAGGGCGCTCTCCCCCAGCTCCCCGCCAGCTCGGCGGGGCTGTGTCTGTCGGGTCGGGTGCCCAGACCCGTGGTAGACAATCCTGTCCCTGCATCCGCAGCCAGTGTGTGGGGGATGGGGCAGGGAGCTCGCCAGGACCGTCCCTGGGGCTGCTCTGCACAGGGGGACCGGTGAGGTCACAGGGGAAGGGACATTTAAGCCTCTGCCCCCTGGCCCACCGCAGCCTAAGCAGCCACTGAGAACACCAAGGCTGACGGGGAGCTCAGGGTGCGGATTGGGGGAGGGGCCCCACACCTCAGCACTGAGAGAACTTTCCAGAAAGTTGGCATCCTTAGCACAGAATCCCTGCTTCGGGGTGGCCCTCGGTTTCCACAAAAGACTCATTCTAGGAAAACCTTGTCACAGTACGTGACCATTCCCTTCCGCCTTACACTATTGATAGAAAATACGTACGACATGCCACTGAGACGGGCCCCTGCAACAGGCATGGGCCCGGCATGCTGCCCACCCCACCTGGCACAGCAGAAAGCCTCCTGGCAGCCGAGACACCTTGTGTCCTATTAGAAACGGTGGGTGGATGGACAGTCAGTGGCCCAGCGGCCACGCGGTCAATGAAAACACCACCAAAGCCACTCAAGCCAGGGCCAGTCACAGTAGCACATGGGAATGAGAGGGGCGAGGACAGGGGAGACAGAGCCCTCGCGAGGGGTGCAGGGACCTCAGGATCAGCAGGGAAAGTGGGGGCAGGGCTGGAGGGATGTTCTGGGCTCTGCCCCCTGCAGACTCTCCTCGAACCACCTCTGCCATCACCACACGGGCCACCTCAGCACCAGCCGCAACAGCCTCTATCAAGTCAACGGCCACAGGATCCACGGTGACACAGGCCACAAGGAAACCGACGACGTTCACGCTGAGCTCAGCCACGCAATCCACAGCTCGGGCCACAGAACACACCACACCAGTACCGCCGATCCCACAAACGTCAGAGACTTCCACGGGGCCCCCAAGTAAGGATGCCTCCACGTGACAGGCCCCAAAAGACCAGGCACAACACATACCTAGAAACAGGACGGAAGCAGCAAAGGGCTGCATGGGAGGGAGGCAGGTGAGGTCGGGTCACGAGGGGGTACCCATAGAACCCCCAGGTTCAAGGGTGGCGCCCTAACTGCACCCGCTCAGCTTCTCACCACCAGCATCAGAGACCCACCCCAGGGGAAACACACACCCAGGGGGCCAGCAAACGTGCCGCTGCCTTCAGTGCAGCCCAAATTACTACAGGTTGGGTGACGAGCGTCCCAAATCGTCTGACAGAAACCTAGAAACTGAGACCTTACCCAAAACACCAGCAGGAGGCCCATGGCGGCAGGCACCGCCCAGCAAAGACAGCCAGATGAGAGTGGGGGAGGGGGAAAGGTGCCACATGGGCAAAGCAGTACCAACTGAGAGCACACTGCAGAAGCCAAGGTGCAAAGGACTCACAAAAACCCAGGGGGAGACAGAAGGTAACACGATAGGCACGCTCAGGGAATGCCTGGGAAATCCCCACCAGGTACACACAGAAGCCACAGGCGGGCAGGAAGAAAACGAGTCAGGACTGGGGGACGGGACGGGTCGTCACGCAGGTAAGACCAGGAGGAGAAGCACTTGACTGACACACACTGTTTCCCGCAGCGATCGCTACACATCACGGGACCCAGGACACACCTGCCACCAGGGAGACAAGGCACACGGAGTCCCCCCGAGCCCCTGAGACTACCAAAGGCCACAGCAGCCAACACACAAGTCCCATCATGACACACTCCACACTCCACCCTGAAAAGAGCACACACACAACACTTATATCCACCACATTTGACACACGACACACAAGTAATTCTGTCCCACCGTCCGCTGTACCCACCAACACCCGGTCGACAGGGCCCCCCACGGGCACGTCCATCCGCACCACCTCCGCCAGGCCAACCCCGCCGCGCCCCGAGGCCACACGGTCCACGCGCCCTGCCCCCTCCACCACGTCCTCGGTGACGCACACGACCCACCGACTCATCACCCCAACCCACTCGGAGACCCACCAGCCCCACTCCACCGGCAGCCCTCCCCTCTCCTCTTCGGCAACGCCCATCGTGCCCGGCACTGGCACACGGCCCACGCACACGACCACGCCACTCACTCGGACCACCCAGACGCCTAGCTCAGTCACCACCACCAAAACATCCAGCGTGCCAGGGACACACCCTTCCGCCCCCGCCCACACGCACTCCTCACCCACTCCCCACACCACCGTCTCCCCAACGCCCCCCAGGTCCGGAACCACGACCCCCGTGACACACACCGCGACAAGCACGGCCACCGCGACCCAGTCCCACACACCGCACACGACGCACTCCGGCCCGACGCCGTCCGCTGTACCCAGCAGCGCGCGGTCGACAGGACCCCCCACGGGCACGTCCTTCCGCACCACCTCCGCCAGGCCAACCCCGCCGCGCCCCGAGGCCACACGGTCCACGCGCCCTGCCCCCTCCACCACGTCCTCGGTGACGCACACGACCCACCGACTCATCACCCCAACCCACTCGGAGACCCACCAGCCCCACTCCACCGGCAGCCCTCCCCTCTCCTCTTCGGCAACGCCCATCGTGCCCGGCACTGGCACACGGCCCACGCACACGACCACGCCACTCACTCGGACCACCCAGACGCCTAGCTCAGTCACCACCACCAAAACCTCCAGCGTGCCCGGGACACACCCTTCCGCCCCCGCCCACACGCACTCCTCACCCACTCCCCACACCACCGTCTCCCCAACGCCCCCCAGGTCCGGAACCACGACCCCCGTGACACACACCGCGACAAGCACGGCCACCGCGACCCAGTCCCACACACCCCACACGACGCACTCCGGCCCGACGCCGTCCGCTGTACCCACCAGCGCGCGGTCGACAGGGCCCCCCACGGGCACGTCCTTCCGCACCACCTCCGCCAGGCCAACCCCGCCGCGCCCCGAGGCCACACGGTCCACGCGCCCTGCCCCCTCCACCACGTCCTCGGTGACGCACACGACCCACCGACTCATCACCCCAACCCACTCGGAGACCCACCAGCCCCACTCCACCGGCAGCCCTCCCCTCTCCTCTTCGGCAACGCCCATCGTGCCCGGCACTGGCACACGGCCCACGCACACGACCACGCCACTCACTCGGACCACCCAGACGCCTAGCTCAGTCACCACCACCAAAACCTCCAGCGTGCCCGGGACACACCCTTCCGGCCCCGCCCACACGCACTCCTCACCCACTCCCCACACCACCGTCTCCCCAACGCCCCCCAGGTCCGGAACCACGACCCCCGTGACACACACCGCGACAAGCACGGCCACCGCGACCCAGTCCCACACACCCCACACGACGCACTCCGGCCCGACGCCGTCCGCTGTACCCACCAGCGCGCGGTCGACAGGGCCCCCCATGGGCACGTCCTTCCGCACCACCTCCGCCAGGCCAACCCCGCCGCGCCCCGAGGCCACACGGTCCACGCGCCCTGCCCCCTCCACCACGTCCTCAGTGACGCACACGACCCACCGACTCATCACCCCAACCCACTCGGAGACCCACCAGCCCCACTCCACCGGCAGCCCTCCCCTCTCCTCTTCGGCAACGCCCATCGTGCCCGGCACTGGCACACGGCCCACGCACACGACCACGCCACTCACTCGGACCACCCAGACGCCTAGCTCAGTCACCACCACCAAAACCTCCAGCGTGCCCGGGACACACCCTTCCGCCCCCGCCCACACGCACTCCTCACCCACTCCCCACACCACCGTCTCCCCAACGCCCCCCAGGTCCGGAACCACGACCCCCGTGACACACACCGCGACAAGCACGGCCACCGCGACCCAGTCCCACACACCCCACACGACGCACTCCGGCCCGACGCCGTCCGCTGTACCCACCAGCGCGCGGTCGACAGGGCCCCCCACGGGCACGTCCTTCCGCACCACCTCCGCCAGGCCAACCCCGCCGCGCCCCGAGGCCACACGGTCCACGCGCCCTGCCCCCTCCACCACGTCCTCGGTGACGCACACGACCCACCGACTCATCACCCCAACCCACTCGGAGACCCACCAGCCCCACTCCACCGGCAGCCCTCCCCTCTCCTCTTCGGCAACGCCCATCGTGCCCGGCACTGGCACACGGCCCACGCACACGACCACGCCACTCACTCGGACCACCCAGACGCCTAGCTCAGTCACCACCACCAAAACCTCCAGCGTGCCCGGGACACACCCTTCCGGCCCCGCCCACACGCACTCCTCACCCACTCCCCACACCACCGTCTCCCCAACGCCCCCCAGGTCCGGAACCACGACCCCCGTGACACACACCGCGACAAGCACGGCCACCGCGACCCAGTCCCACACACCCCACACGACGCACTCCGGCCCGACGCCGTCCGCTGTACCCACCAGCGCGCGGTCGACAGGGCCCCCCACGGGCACGTCCTTCCGCACCACCTCCGCCAGGCCAACCCCGCCGCGCCCCGAGGCCACACGGTCCACGCGCCCTGCCCCCTCCACCACGTCCTCGGTGACGCACACGACCCACCGACTCATCACCCCAACCCACTCGGAGACCCACCAGCCCCACTCCACCGGCAGCCCTCCCCTCTCCTCTTCGGCAACGCCCATCGTGCCCGGCACTGGCACACGGCCCACGCACACGACCACGCCACTCACTCGGACCACCCAGACGCCTAGCTCAGTCACCACCACCAAAACCTCCAGCGTGCCCGGGACACACCCTTCCGCCCCCGCCCACACGCACTCCTCACCCACTCCCCACACCACCGTCTCCCCAACGCCCCCCAGGTCCGGAACCACGACCCCCGTGACACACACCGCGACAAGCACGGCCACCGCGACCCAGTCCCACACACCCCACACGACGCACTCCGGCCCGACGCCGTCCGCTGTACCCACCAGCGCGCGGTCGACAGGGCCCCCCACGGGCACGTCCTTCCGCACCACCTCCGCCAGGCCAACCCCGCCGCGCCCCGAGGCCACACGGTCCACGCGCCCTGCCCCCTCCACCACGTCCTCGGTGACGCACACGACCCACCGACTCATCACCCCAACCCACTCGGAGACCCACCAGCCCCACTCCACCGGCAGCCCTCCCCTCTCCTCTTCGGCAACGCCCATCGTGCCCGGCACTGGCACACGGCCCACGCACACGACCACGCCACTCACTCGGACCACCCAGACGCCTAGCTCAGTCACCACCACCAAAACCTCCAGCGTGCCCGGGACACACCCTTCCGGCCCCGCCCACACGCACTCCTCACCCACTCCCCACACCACCGTCTCCCCAACGCCCCCCAGGTCCGGAACCACGACCCCCGTGACACACACCGCGACAAGCACGGCCACCGCGACCCAGTCCCACACACCCCACACGACGCACTCCGGCCCGACGCCGTCCGCTGTACCCACCAGCGCGCGGTCGACAGGGCCCCCCACGGGCACGTCCTTCCGCACCACCTCCGCCAGGCCAACCCCGCCGCGCCCCGAGGCCACACGGTCCACGCGCCCTGCCCCCTCCACCACGTCCTCGGTGACGCACACGACCCACCGACTCATCACCCCAACCCACTCGGAGACCCACCAGCCCCACTCCACCGGCAGCCCTCCCCTCTCCTCTTCGGCAACGCCCATCGTGCCCGGCACTGGCACACGGCCCACGCACACGACCACGCCACTCACTCGGACCACCCAGACGCCTAGCTCAGTCACCACCACCAAAACCTCCAGCGTGCCCGGGACACACCCTTCCGGCCCCGCCCACACGCACTCCTCACCCACTCCCCACACCACCGTCTCCCCAACGCCCCCCAGGTCCGGAACCACGACCCCCGTGACACACACCGCGACAAGCACGGCCACCGCGACCCAGTCCCACACACCCCACACGACGCACTCCGGCCCGACGCCATCCGCTGTACCCACCAGCGCGCGGTCGACAGGGCCCCCCACGGGCACGTCCTTCCGCACCACCTCCGCCAGGCCAACCCCGCCGCGCCCCGAGGCCACACGGTCCACGCGCCCTGCCCCCTCCACCACGTCCTCGGTGACGCACACGACCCACCGACTCATCACCCCAACCCACTCGGAGACCCACCAGCCCCACTCCACCGGCAGCCCTCCCCTCTCCTCTTCGGCAACGCCCATCGTGCCCGGCACTGGCACACGGCCCACGCACACGACCACGCCACTCACTCGGACCACCCAGACGCCTAGCTCAGTCACCACCACCAAAACCTCCAGCGTGCCCGGGACACACCCTTCCGCCCCCGCCCACACGCACTCCTCACCCACTCCCCACACCACCGTCTCCCCAACGCCCCCCAGGTCCGGAACCACGACCCCCGTGACACACACCGCGACAAGCACGGCCACCGCGACCCAGTCCCACACACCCCACACGACGCACTCCGGCCCGACGCCGTCCGCTGTACCCACCAGCGCGCGGTCGACAGGGCCCCCCACGGGCACGTCCTTCCGCACCACCTCCGCCAGGCCAACCCCGCCGCGCCCCGAGGCCACACGGTCCACGCGCCCTGCCCCCTCCACCACGTCCTCGGTGACGCACACGACCCACCGACTCATCACCCCAACCCACTCGGAGACCCACCAGCCCCACTCCACCGGCAGCCCTCCCCTCTCCTCTTCGGCAACGCCCATCGTGCCCGGCACTGGCACACGGCCCACGCACACGACCACGCCACTCACTCGGACCACCCAGACGCCTAGCTCAGTCACCACCACCAAAACCTCCAGCGTGCCCGGGACACACCCTTCCGCCCCCGCCCACACGCACTCCTCACCCACTCCCCACACCACCGTCTCCCCAACGCCCCCCAGGTCCGGAACCACGACCCCCGTGACACACACCGCGACAAGCACGGCCACCGCGACCCAGTCCCACACACCCCACACGACGCACTCCGGCCCGACGCCGTCCGCTGTACCCACCAGCGCGCGGTCGACAGGGCCCCCCACGGGCACGTCCTTCCGCACCACCTCCGCCAGGCCAACCCCGCCGCGCCCCGAGGCCACACGGTCCACGCGCCCTGCCCCCTCCACCACGTCCTCGGTGACGCACACGACCCACCGACTCATCACCCCAACCCACTCGGAGACCCACCAGCCCCACTCCACCGGCAGCCCTCCCCTCTCCTCTTCGGCAACGCCCATCGTGCCCGGCACTGGCACACGGCCCACGCACACGACCACGCCACTCACTCGGACCACCCAGACGCCTAGCTCAGTCACCACCACCAAAACCTCCAGCGTGCCCGGGACACACCCTTCCGGCCCCGCCCACACGCACTCCTCACCCACTCCCCACACCACCGTCTCCCCAACGCCCCCCAGGTCCGGAACCACGACCCCCGTGACACACACCGCGACAAGCACGGCCACCGCGACCCAGTCCCACACACCCCACACGACGCACTCCGGCCCGACGCCGTCCGCTGTACCCACCAGCGCGCGGTCGACAGGGCCCCCCACGGGCACGTCCTTCCGCACCACCTCCGCCAGGCCAACCCCGCCGCGCCCCGAGGCCACACGGTCCACGCGCCCTGCCCCCTCCACCACGTCCTCGGTGACGCACACGACCCACCGACTCATCACCCCAACCCACTCGGAGACCCACCAGCCCCACTCCACCGGCAGCCCTCCCCTCTCCTCTTCGGCAACGCCCATCGTGCCCGGCACTGGCACACGGCCCACGCACACGACCACGCCACTCACTCGGACCACCCAGACGCCTAGCTCAGTCACCACCACCAAAACCTCCAGCGTGCCCGGGACACACCCTTCCGCCCCCGCCCACACGCACTCCTCACCCACTCCCCACACCACCGTCTCCCCAACGCCCCCCAGGTCCGGAACCACGACCCCCGTGACACACACCGCGACAAGCACGGCCACCGCGACCCAGTCCCACACACCCCACACGACGCACTCCGGCCCGACGCCGTCCGCTGTACCCACCAGCGCGCGGTCGACAGGGCCCCCCACGGGCACGTCCTTCCGCACCACCTCCGCCAGGCCAACCCCGCCGCGCCCCGAGGCCACACGGTCCACGCGCCCTGCCCCCTCCACCACGTCCTCGGTGACGCACACGACCCACCGACTCATCACCCCAACCCACTCGGAGACCCACCAGCCCCACTCCACCGGCAGCCCTCCCCTCTCCTCTTCGGCAACGCCCATCGTGCCCGGCACTGGCACACGGCCCACGCACACGACCACGCCACTCACTCGGACCACCCAGACGCCTAGCTCAGTCACCACCACCAAAACCTCCAGCGTGCCCGGGACACACCCTTCCGGCCCCGCCCACACGCACTCCTCACCCACTCCCCACACCACCGTCTCCCCAACGCCCCCCAGGTCCGGAACCACGACCCCCGTGACACACACCGCGACAAGCACGGCCACCGCGACCCAGTCCCACACACCCCACACGACGCACTCCGGCCCGACGCCGTCCGCTGTACCCACCAGCGCGCGGTCGACAGGGCCCCCCACGGGCACGTCCTTCCGCACCACCTCCGCCAGGCCAACCCCGCCGCGCCCCGAGGCCACACGGTCCACGCGCCCTGCCCCCTCCACCACGTCCTCGGTGACGCACACGACCCACCGACTCATCACCCCAACCCACTCGGAGACCCACCAGCCCCACTCCACCGGCAGCCCTCCCCTCTCCTCTTCGGCAACGCCCATCGTGCCCGGCACTGGCACACGGCCCACGCACACGACCACGCCACTCACTCGGACCACCCAGACGCCTAGCTCAGTCACCACCACCAAAACCTCCAGCGTGCCCGGGACACACCCTTCCGCCCCCGCCCACACGCACTCCTCACCCACTCCCCACACCACCGTCTCCCCAACGCCCCCCAGGTCCGGAACCACGACCCCCGTGACACACACCGCGACAAGCACGGCCACCGCGACCCAGTCCCACACACCCCACACGACGCACTCCGGCCCGACGCCGTCCGCTGTACCCACCAGCGCGCGGTCGACAGGGCCCCCCACGGGCACGTCCTTCCGCACCACCTCCGCCAGGCCAACCCCGCCGCGCCCCGAGGCCACACGGTCCACGCGCCCTGCCCCCTCCACCACGTCCTCGGTGACGCACACGACCCACCGACTCATCACCCCAACCCACTCGGAGACCCACCAGCCCCACTCCACCGGCAGCCCTCCCCTCTCCTCTTCGGCAACGCCCATCGTGCCCGGCACTGGCACACGGCCCACGCACACGACCACGCCACTCACTCGGACCACCCAGACGCCTAGCTCAGTCACCACCACCAAAACCTCCAGCGTGCCCGGGACACACCCTTCCGGCCCCGCCCACACGCACTCCTCACCCACTCCCCACACCACCGTCTCCCCAACGCCCCCCAGGTCCGGAACCACGACCCCCGTGACACACACCGCGACAAGCACGGCCACCGCGACCCAGTCCCACACACCCCACACGACGCACTCCGGCCCGACGCCGTCCGCTGTACCCACCAGCGCGCGGTCGACAGGGCCCCCCACGGGCACGTCCTTCCGCACCACCTCCGCCAGGCCAACCCCGCCGCGCCCCGAGGCCACACGGTCCACGCGCCCTGCCCCCTCCACCACGTCCTCGGTGACGCACACGACCCACCGACTCATCACCCCAACCCACTCGGAGACCCACCAGCCCCACTCCACCGGCAGCCCTCCCCTCTCCTCTTCGGCAACGCCCATCGTGCCCGGCATTGGCACACGGCCCACGCACACGACCACGCCACTCACTCGGACCACCCAGACGCCTAGCTCAGTCACCACCACCAAAACCTCCAGCGTGCCCGGGACACACCCTTCCGCCCCCGCCCACACGCACTCCTCACCCACTCCCCACACCACCGTCTCCCCAACGCCCCCCAGGTCCGGAACCACGACCCCCGTGACACACACCGCGACAAGCACGGCCACCGCGACCCAGTCCCACACACCCCACACGACGCACTCCGGCCCGACGCCGTCCGCTGTACCCACCAGCGCGCGGTCGACAGGGCCCCCCACGGGCACGTCCTTCCGCACCACCTCCGCCAGGCCAACCCCGCCGCGCCCCGAGGCCACACGGTCCACGCGCCCTGCCCCCTCCACCACGTCCTCGGTGACGCACACGACCCACCGACTCATCACCCCAACCCACTCGGAGACCCACCAGCCCCACTCCACCGGCAGCCCTCCCCTCTCCTCTTCGGCAACGCCCATCGTGCCCGGCACTGGCACACGGCCCACGCACACGACCACGCCACTCACTCGGACCACCCAGACGCCTAGCTCAGTCACCACCACCAAAACCTCCAGCGTGCCCGGGACACACCCTTCCGCCCCCGCCCACACGCACTCCTCACCCACTCCCCACACCACCGTCTCCCCAACGCCCCCCAGGTCCGGAACCACGACCCCCGTGACACACACCGCGACAAGCACGGCCACCGCGACCCAGTCCCACACACCCCACACGACGCACTCCGGCCCGACGCCGTCCGCTGTACCCACCAGCGCGCGGTCGACAGGGCCCCCCACGGGCACGTCCTTCCGCACCACCTCCGCCAGGCCAACCCCGCCGCGCCCCGAGGCCACACGGTCCACGCGCCCTGCCCCCTCCACCACGTCCTCGGTGACGCACACGACCCACCGACTCATCACCCCAACCCACTCGGAGACCCACCAGCCCCACTCCACCGGCAGCCCTCCCCTCTCCTCTTCGGCAACGCCCATCGTGCCCGGCACTGGCACACGGCCCACGCACACGACCACGCCACTCACTCGGACCACCCAGACGCCTAGCTCAGTCACCACCACCAAAACCTCCAGCGTGCCCGGGACACACCCTTCCGCCCCCGCCCACACGCACTCCTCACCCACTCCCCACACCACCGTCTCCCCAACGCCCCCCAGGTCCGGAACCACGACCCCCGTGACACACACCGCGACAAGCACGGCCACCGCGACCCAGTCCCACACACCCCACACGACGCACTCCGGCCCGACGCCGTCCGCTGTACCCACCAGCGCGCGGTCGACAGGGCCCCCCACGGGCACGTCCTTCCGCACCACCTCCGCCAGGCCAACCCCGCCGCGCCCCGAGGCCACACGGTCCACGCGCCCTGCCCCCTCCACCACGTCCTCGGTGACGCACACGACCCACCGACTCATCACCCCAACCCACTCGGAGACCCACCAGCCCCACTCCACCGGCAGCCCTCCCCTCTCCTCTTCGGCAACGCCCATCGTGCCCGGCACTGGCACACGGCCCACGCACACGACCACGCCACTCACTCGGACCACCCAGACGCCTAGCTCAGTCACCACCACCAAAACCTCCAGCGTGCCCGGGACACACCCTTCCGCCCCCGCCCACACGCACTCCTCACCCACTCCCCACACCACCGTCTCCCCAACGCCCCCCAGGTCCGGAACCACGACCCCCGTGACACACACCGCGACAAGCACGGCCACCGCGACCCAGTCCCACACACCCCACACGACGCACTCCGGCCCGACGCCGTCCGCTGTACCCACCAGCGCGCGGTCGACAGGGCCCCCCACGGGCACGTCCTTCCGCACCACCTCCGCCAGGCCAACCCCGCCGCGCCCCGAGGCCACACGGTCCACGCGCCCTGCCCCCTCCACCACGTCCTCGGTGACGCACACGACCCACCGACTCATCACCCCAACCCACTCGGAGACCCACCAGCCCCACTCCACCGGCAGCCCTCCCCTCTCCTCTTCGGCAACGCCCATCGTGCCCGGCACTGGCACACGGCCCACGCACACGACCACGCCACTCACTCGGACCACCCAGACGCCTAGCTCAGTCACCACCACCAAAACCTCCAGCGTGCCCGGGACACACCCTTCCGGCCCCGCCCACACGCACTCCTCACCCACTCCCCACACCACCGTCTCCCCAACGCCCCCCAGGTCCGGAACCACGACCCCCGTGACACACACCGCGACAAGCACGGCCACCGCGACCCAGTCCCACACACCCCACACGACGCACTCCGGCCCGACGCCGTCCGCTGTACCCACCAGCGCGCGGTCGACAGGGCCCCCCACGGGCACGTCCTTCCGCACCACCTCCGCCAGGCCAACCCCGCCGCGCCCCGAGGCCACACGGTCCACGCGCCCTGCCCCCTCCACCACGTCCTCGGTGACGCACACGACCCACCGACTCATCACCCCAACCCACTCGGAGACCCACCAGCCCCACTCCACCGGCAGCCCTCCCCTCTCCTCTTCGGCAACGCCCATCGTGCCCGGCACTGGCACACGGCCCACGCACACGACCACGCCACTCACTCGGACCACCCAGACGCCTAGCTCAGTCACCACCACCAAAACCTCCAGCGTGCCCGGGACACACCCTTCCGGCCCCGCCCACACGCACTCCTCACCCACTCCCCACACCACCGTCTCCCCAACGCCCCCCAGGTCCGGAACCACGACCCCCGTGACACACACCGCGACAAGCACGGCCACCGCGACCCAGTCCCACACACCCCACACGACGCACTCCGGCCCGACGCCGTCCGCTGTACCCACCAGCGCGCGGTCGACAGGGCCCCCCACGGGCACGTCCTTCCGCACCACCTCCGCCAGGCCAACCCCGCCGCGCCCCGAGGCCACACGGTCCACGCGCCCTGCCCCCTCCACCACGTCCTCGGTGACGCACACGACCCACCGACTCATCACCCCAACCCACTCGGAGACCCACCAGCCCCACTCCACCGGCAGCCCTCCCCTCTCCTCTTCGGCAACGCCCATCGTGCCCGGCACTGGCACACGGCCCACGCACACGACCACGCCACTCACTCGGACCACCCAGACGCCTAGCTCAGTCACCACCACCAAAACCTCCAGCGTGCCCGGGACACACCCTTCCGCCCCCGCCCACACGCACTCCTCACCCACTCCCCACACCACCGTCTCCCCAACGCCCCCCAGGTCCGGAACCACGACCCCCGTGACACACACCGCGACAAGCACGGCCACCGCGACCCAGTCCCACACACCCCACACGACGCACTCCGGCCCGACGCCGTCCGCTGTACCCACCAGCGCGCGGTCGACAGGGCCCCCCACGGGCACGTCCTTCCGCACCACCTCCGCCAGGCCAACCCCGCCGCGCCCCGAGGCCACACGGTCCACGCGCCCTGCCCCCTCCACCACGTCCTCGGTGACGCACACGACCCACCGACTCATCACCCCAACCCACTCGGAGACCCACCAGCCCCACTCCACCGGCAGCCCTCCCCTCTCCTCTTCGGCAACGCCCATCGTGCCCGGCACTGGCACACGGCCCACGCACACGACCACGCCACTCACTCGGACCACCCAGACGCCTAGCTCAGTCACCACCACCAAAACCTCCAGCGTGCCCGGGACACACCCTTCCGGCCCCGCCCACACGCACTCCTCACCCACTCCCCACACCACCGTCTCCCCAACGCCCCCCAGGTCCGGAACCACGACCCCCGTGACACACACCGCGACAAGCACGGCCACCGCGACCCAGTCCCACACACCCCACACGACGCACTCCGGCCCGACGCCGTCCGCTGTACCCACCAGCGCGCGGTCGACAGGGCCCCCCACGGGCACGTCCTTCCGCACCACCTCCGCCAGGCCAACCCCGCCGCGCCCCGAGGCCACACGGTCCACGCGCCCTGCCCCCTCCACCACGTCCTCGGTGACGCACACGACCCACCGACTCATCACCCCAACCCACTCGGAGACCCACCAGCCCCACTCCACCGGCAGCCCTCCCCTCTCCTCTTCGGCAACGCCCATCGTGCCCGGCACTGGCACACGGCCCACGCACACGACCACGCCACTCACTCGGACCACCCAGACGCCTAGCTCAGTCACCACCACCAAAACCTCCAGCGTGCCCGGGACACACCCTTCCGCCCCCGCCCACACGCACTCCTCACCCACTCCCCACACCACCGTCTCCCCAACGCCCCCCAGGTCCGGAACCACGACCCCCGTGACACACACCGCGACAAGCACGGCCACCGCGACCCAGTCCCACACACCCCACACGACGCACTCCGGCCCGACGCCGTCCGCTGTACCCACCAGCGCGCGGTCGACAGGGCCCCCCACGGGCACGTCCTTCCGCACCACCTCCGCCAGGCCAACCCCGCCGCGCCCCGAGGCCACACGGTCCACGCGCCCTGCCCCCTCCACCACGTCCTCGGTGACGCACACGACCCACCGACTCATCACCCCAACCCACTCGGAGACCCACCAGCCCCACTCCACCGGCAGCCCTCCCCTCTCCTCTTCGGCAACGCCCATCGTGCCCGGCACTGGCACACGGCCCACGCACACGACCACGCCACTCACTCGGACCACCCAGACGCCTAGCTCAGTCACCACCACCAAAACCTCCAGCGTGCCCGGGACACACCCTTCCGGCCCCGCCCACACGCACTCCTCACCCACTCCCCACACCACCGTCTCCCCAACGCCCCCCAGGTCCGGAACCACGACCCCCGTGACACACACCGCGACAAGCACGGCCACCGCGACCCAGTCCCACACACCCCACACGACGCACTCCGGCCCGACGCCGTCCGCTGTACCCACCAGCGCGCGGTCGACAGGGCCCCCCACGGGCACGTCCTTCCGCACCACCTCCGCCAGGCCAACCCCGCCGCGCCCCGAGGCCACACGGTCCACGCGCCCTGCCCCCTCCACCACGTCCTCGGTGACGCACACGACCCACCGACTCATCACCCCAACCCACTCGGAGACCCACCAGCCCCACTCCACCGGCAGCCCTCCCCTCTCCTCTTCGGCAACGCCCATCGTGCCCGGCACTGGCACACGGCCCACGCACACGACCACGCCACTCACTCGGACCACCCAGACGCCTAGCTCAGTCACCACCACCAAAACCTCCAGCGTGCCCGGGACACACCCTTCCGGCCCCGCCCACACGCACTCCTCACCCACTCCCCACACCACCGTCTCCCCAACGCCCCCCAGGTCCGGAACCACGACCCCCGTGACACACACCGCGACAAGCACGGCCACCGCGACCCAGTCCCACACACCCCACACGACGCACTCCGGCCCGACGCCGTCCGCTGTACCCACCAGCGCGCGGTCGACAGGGCCCCCCACGGGCACGTCCTTCCGCACCACCTCCGCCAGGCCAACCCCGCCGCGCCCCGAGGCCACACGGTCCACGCGCCCTGCCCCCTCCACCACGTCCTCGGTGACGCACACGACCCACCGACTCATCACCCCAACCCACTCGGAGACCCACCAGCCCCACTCCACCGGCAGCCCTCCCCTCTCCTCTTCGGCAACGCCCATCGTGCCCGGCACTGGCACACGGCCCACGCACACGACCACGCCACTCACTCGGACCACCCAGACGCCTAGCTCAGTCACCACCACCAAAACCTCCAGCGTGCCCGGGACACACCCTTCCGGCCCCGCCCACACGCACTCCTCACCCACTCCCCACACCACCGTCTCCCCAACGCCCCCCAGGTCCGGAACCACGACCCCCGTGACACACACCGCGACAAGCACGGCCACCGCGACCCAGTCCCACACACCCCACACGACGCACTCCGGCCCGACGCCGTCCGCTGTACCCACCAGCGCGCGGTCGACAGGGCCCCCCACGGGCACGTCCTTCCGCACCACCTCCGCCAGGCCAACCCCGCCGCGCCCCGAGGCCACACGGTCCACGCGCCCTGCCCCCTCCACCACGTCCTCGGTGACGCACACGACCCACCGACTCATCACCCCAACCCACTCGGAGACCCACCAGCCCCACTCCACCGGCAGCCCTCCCCTCTCCTCTTCGGCAATGCCCATCGTGCCCGGCACTGGCACACGGCCCACGCACACGACCACGCCACTCACTCGGACCACCCAGACGCCTAGCTCAGTCACCACCACCAAAACCTCCAGCGTGCCCGGGACACACCCTTCCGCCCCCGCCCACACGCACTCCTCACCCACTCCCCACACCACCGTCTCCCCAACGCCCCCCAGGTCCGGAACCACGACCCCCGTGACACACACCGCGACAAGCACGGCCACCGCGACCCAGTCCCACACACCCCACACGACGCACTCCGGCCCGACGCCGTCCGCTGTACCCACCAGCGCGCGGTCGACAGGGCCCCCCACGGGCACGTCCTTCCGCACCACCTCCGCCAGGCCAACCCCGCCGCGCCCCGAGGCCACACGGTCCACGCGCCCTGCCCCCTCCACCACGTCCTCGGTGACGCACACGACCCACCGACTCATCACCCCAACCCACTCGGAGACCCACCAGCCCCACTCCACCAGCAGCCCTCCCCTCTCCTCTTCTGCATTTCCTCACAACACCAGGTCAAATTTTGTCTCCCACAGCCTCGCATCCTCAGGCACCCCAAGCCTGTCACACACGGCATCCATTTCTTTCCCGCCTGTCCCCACTCCCAGTCAGTCCCCCCTTCCCTCTCTCCCCACCTCTACCCCACCCCACTTGCCGACTTTGTCTGCCTCCAGCCCCACACTCCTTCCTTCCTCACCCAGGACCACACCCAGCCCCCCCACGTCCCACACCCTGACTTCCCAGTCTCCCACCTCTCAGTCTACGTCTCTCACCTCCCAAATCCCCACGTCCGGCCTCTTGTCTTCCACCCTGGGAATGACAGCCATCCTCAGTTCTCCGGTGACCAACCTCACGACCGGACAGTCTAGCTCCAGTGTTCAGCCGACCACCGTCTTCCTGCCCGGCTCCACCCCGAGCCATGGAAGCTCGTCCTTCCATACTGCGGAGTCCTGGTCGAGCCAGGGCACCCCCGTCTCACCCCTGGCCTCCTCTCCGACCAGGTCCCCAGGTGAGGAGTATCTCTGGGGCCCACTCTGCCACCTGGCTTCCTCCAGTGCAGCCTGGTGGCTCTGGAGTGTACCTTCGGTCTCTCTCCCCGGAGCCCCCGCCTCTTCCCTTTCTCCCAGCCTTTTGGGACCTCTTGGGCCGTGCCTTTCTCTCCCAGCCCGCACTCCCCACGCGGCTGTGCTCCATCCAGCCCTCCCCACACATTGCTGACAGCAGCTCACTGGTCATCGTGGCATGGGATCTCCTTTGTCCCCCAGCAAGCCTCCTTTCTCCTGGGTCGGCAGGCCGCACGGCAGACTGAACCTCTTCCCTTACGTTCCGCACGGGCAGCGCCTGATGTCGGCGCTGCTCTGCCTGCCGCCGGGGTGCCAGTGGCGGCTTGCCCAGACTCTCTGCTGGGGCCCCTCCCTGCCCCTTCCGAGAGGACAGACCCCTGCAGGGAGCTTCCGAGATGCTGTCTCTCTCCTCCAGGATATTCACGTCCTCCCCGTTCCCCCCCGGCTCTGGTCCCAGCTGACCAGAGACGCCCATGTGCACAGGTCAGCGTTGGGCCATGAGGGTAGGAGCCTGAGTGTAACTCAGCAGGGATCAGGAAACCCTTGACCTCGGGGTACCCCCAAAATAGCCAGCTTCCGGAAGGAACACACCACACGAGAGAGCATCAGCCTTGGTTCCCATGCACAGCTGTGAGGTCCGAGGGCAGCGGCGCTGGAACAAGGGGAGACGGCCTGGGACAGGGGCTATAGTGCAGGGGCGAGGGCCCCGGGGAGACCGCACTGTGGGCAGGCAGGCGTCCTGACGTCTTGTGAGCAGCAGCAGCTGTGAAGCTCGCAGCTTGCTCCCTCCTCACTCATGGGAGCCTCGTGAATCCCCGCCTCACTCCTCCTGCCCCCTGGGAGGGTCAGAGTGTGTCGCCCCCCACCCGTGCATTAGGGCTGGCAGCTGACCACACCTATCTGCCTCCCAGGGATCTGCTCGGTGAAGGAGCTTCAGGAGGAGGTCACGTACAAGGGGTGCACGGCCAACGTGACGGTGACCCGCTGTGAGGGCTTCTGCCCCTCCTCCGCCAGGTGAGCTGCTGGCCCCAGGCTGGGAGCCTCCCCCATCTGAGCGCGTGCCAGCCAGTCAGGTGGCCAGGCCGGCGCCCTGCCTCCATCAGCCTGCCTGGGGCAAAGGCAGACCCTCTCCTGAGTGCCCGGGAGCTGGGGAGGCCAGCAAGGGCAGGGGGCACGCTCCTCAGGGCCCCCTTGGCCCAGGCACTTGGCACCACCCTTCTCCCTGGAGCCGTCCAGGAGGAGCAGGGGTCGCACTCCGGGGCTGGCCGGGGAGGAGCAGGAGGAGCACTCCCGGGGCAACGGCCCTGACCCACGCTCCCGGCTGTGGCTTCTTTGTAGTTTCAACATTCACACCGAGCAAGTGGACGTGCACTGCGGCTGCTGCTACCCTCTCAGCTCCTACGAGAAGCAGGTCGTGCTGCCCTGCCCAGACCCCGGAGCACGAGGACAGCGGCTGGTGCTCACGCTGCAGATGTTCAGCAGCTGTGCGTGCCACCCCCGGCGCTGTGGGGACTAGGGACACAGACCCCGGGCGTGAGGACGAAGCGCCGCTCTCGACACCACCCGCCCTCTCCCACCCCCGACGCTGGCTTGTCGTGCCCGGCAGCCCCCCCACCCCCCCGCCACTGCTCCCACGAGGCATAGCCTCAACGAGCCCCCGCACCCGGCTCGGCGGGGCGCCTCAGGGGAAGTGCACTGCCGAGAAGGGCTGCGGACGCTGAGCGAGCCCAACAGACTGGAATGAACTGGTGGCCCCCTGAGCACGCCCGTCGGTCATCCTCACGGCCTCCCAACCTGTGATGGTGGCCACCCGCCCCTGCCAGAACTGGGCCCGGGAAACAGCCTGGGTGGGGGCAGTGAGAAGGCCACTCCAGGGGGAGGCCTGAGAAGACGGGGCACAGGTCCCAGGAGCTACGGGGCCCCTGAGCAGGGATGGGCGGGGAAGAGGCACGGGGCCACAGCGAAGAGGGCCGCAAGGATCCCACCGCAGGGGAGGGGAAGGGAAGGGAGGGCGGACGCAGGCGCCAGCCGGCATCTCACCCCGGGGAGGGGCGCCACATGTGCCGCGCACGACAAACCCACTGCTACGAATAAACCAGCACTGGTCAACGCACAGGGGCCGGCCCACGAGCTCCACTTGTGTCGTCTCCCACACCCCCGAGGCAGTCGTGAGCCCCCAAACCCACACCCACGCAGAGCGGTGGGTGCGGTGGCACCGGCACCCAGACAGCGACCCCCTCCAGGGGCCTCCCTGAGACCCGCGCCACAGCAAAGGGCCATCTGTGCCCCTCACCACCCCACACGGCTCCCCTACGGCCTGTCTCCGAGGACGCCAGCCCCTGCTGATAAACCAGGGGAACCCACAGAGAACCTCGACTCTCCCTGGGCCCCTTCAGGTGCTGACAGGAGACGTGTCTGCTTAGGAAAAAAACGCCAGCCAGCACCCACCACCCACGTGGTGCACACAGGCCCCGGCTCAGCTCTGCCCCGGCCCCGGCCACCTCAGGTGCAGACAGGCACACAGGGACAGCTGTCCCTGGCAGCTGGCACACAGGGACGTCATGTGAGAGCCAAGGACTCGTGAGAGCCGAGAACAGGAACAGCCTGCGGAGGCCGGGCTCCCGCTCACTCTGGGCACGGCCCTCCGCTCCCTGACCGCACCCAGAGCCCCTCCTCCCCTGGCACAAGGTCCCCACGACCCAGGAAAAGAGACCGGCTCACCTTCCAGAATCTGCTTTGCCACCCACACTTAACCCTCTGATCACAAGCAGGGACCAGTCCGAGGCCACGACGGTTACGGTGAACTTACCTAAAACCCAAAGATAAGGGAAGCCGGCCACGCCCCCTCTAGAGCGGCCAGCAGCCCTGTGGCCACCAGGCCGTGCCGCAGGGGCCCGGGACGGTCAGTGCTGCAGGTGTCCCTTCACAGCCACAGGGCTGGCAAGAGCCGCAGAGTTCAGCCCGGCCAGCGTCGGCGGTCTCGCTGGCAGCCGCGCCAGCCAAACACCAGGGCTTCTAACTTCTCGACTGCGACCCCACCCCAGAGGGCCCTGCGTGGGTGGCGTGCCCCGTCCGAGTGCTCTGTGCTCGCGCACCCGGGGCCTGGCCACGCGGCTGCCGCACCCGGCGTCGCCTCCCAAAACGGCCAAAGAGCCTCGTCAAGATCCGGCTGCGGCTTCTCTCAGGCGGGCGGAGGGGAGCTCTCAGCCACGCAGCAGCGGCGTTTCGGCACGATTCCAAACAAATCTACGCCCTCCTTCACACCGGTAACCTCCCGTCATCGGGAGACCGAACCACACGACGGTCCTGACCTCCACAGACACCGGTCCCGCGCCCGCTCTCCCTTCCGATTCGGCCGCAGTGCGGGCTCAGCCTGTCTTTCTGACGCGCACCCCGGCCACCCCGGCCCCGCCCGAAAGGTCTGAGAAGCAGGGCTGAGAGGCGCCTGTCGACTGGGCTGTTTATTTGCGGCACGGCAAGGAGGACACACAGCAGACACGGAGAGACACCGACACACACAGGAGCCTGATCCCGCATCCTCGGCGATTAAAACTGCTCTGACAGCAATTCGCACAACCTCTGGGAGACGGTCTCTTTACTTGTGCGCAGCGTGAGGCGGTACATCTGCAACAGAACACGGCAGGTCAGCGGGCGCGCTCGGCAGAGGGCTCGGGGCGGCAGACGGCCACCCGAGCTCGTGTGCCCAGCCCTTCCCCGGAGCACCCCCGTCTCACAGACTGAGGCCAACAGAGCAAGCCCGACGACAACAAGCGCCAGCGTGCGCGTGGAGCAGCCGGCATCTCCGTGGGCCGCGGTGCGTGCAACACCGGGCAGCCGCCCCGGAGGGCGACGGGGCAGCTTCTCGCGAAGTTACCCGCGCACAGACCCTGCGAGCCTGCCCTCCCGCCTCGGCGGCCCCCAGGCGAAGCGAAAACAGGCATGCGCACAGAGGCACAGGGCAGCTCTCCTCAAAACGGCCCCACACCGGCACAGCCCAGGTGTCCATCAGGAGGACCAGGTCAGCCGACCGGGGCACATCCGGCACAGGAGGGCCACACGGCCACCGCTGCTGGAGCTCGGGGCCAGGTCAGCCCGACGGCAGGCCCCGCGGCGGCGGTCTCTAAGGGAGCTCAGGGCACTCCCTGGGGCGACAGAGACGCCACACGTGTCAGTGTAGCAGGGGCGGCCACACGGGCGTGCAGCTCTACTGCGACTCACTCCTACACTCGAGGCCTACAGATCTCGCCGTGCACGCGTTCTGCCACGAGCACGGCACAGTTTACGCGGACTTAGCGATTCCCCAGAGAAGCCTGACCTGGGCTTGCAGATTTGGCTCCAAACGCAGCAAGCATCCAATCTGGGTGGTTTTGGTGTGGATGATGCCAGCCCCCACAAAATTTGCAGGATTCGGATCAACTTCTTCAAGGAGCGCGGAACCAAACCCAATGATCTGCGCAACAGAGACAGGAGCGGGGGGGGCAGCGGACCGGGCACCACAAGAGGCACAGCAGCCCGACCGGCCTCCCTGAAGAGCCCGAGGCAGTGTCCCCACCCTGGGAGCGCCCACAAGCAGGCCTTACCTTAGCTTTGGTGATTTCTGTGTCCATCGGATGCTTTGCTTTGAAAATGTTCTGCACTTCCTGTTGGGGACTAGTGAGGTAGAAACAAGGGTCACCACGCTGAGCCAGGTCAGAGTTGGGGGGCCCTGCCCCTGCGCCCACCCACTCACTTGCTCAGCTGCTTCCAACGCTGAAAGAAATCCTGAGAAGCCATTTCTGTGGGCTGGAAAAATTTGTTGAGAGTGATAGGCAGCTTCACGGACACATTCTGAAAAGTCCCCCCATACCTATGGGCAACACAGAGAGACGTGGTGAGCAAAGTGAATGGACGGCCGAAAAAATCTGAAACTCAACTAGAGAATCAAATTCCTAGTTTGCTGATCGATGGGGCCCAGGGAGGGCCTGTGGATGGGAGCTGTCGACAGCGTGGGGGTCGAGAGTTCTGGAAGGGTGGCACTGAGCCACAGAGAGGCCTGGGCTGTCTCAGTGTGCAGACCGACGAGCCGGGCGATCACCGGCTTCTGTGCACACGTCCGGGGGCGGGAGGGGGGCTGGTACTCTGGCCAGGCCCCGCTGGGCTCATGAGACCAGGACAGGGACGGACCTTGGGCACGAATTCCCACCATCTCGTCACTTCTCCCCCAGAGCCCATTTCCTACAACTCCAAGTTGGCTTAAGTTGTGTACGGTTTTTCCTTCTTCCACGAGAAGAGACTAAAGAAAGCGGTTGTCTACAGAAGGAAACAAACATTTGCGTGTCGGTTTCCGTAAATTCTACAAAGCACACGGTCTTCGGTTCTCGGTGTTTCTGATTTGAAAACCCCCAAAACTTTAACCTTACAGACACCTGCAGGGAACCGGGTTTTCACACACATGCCATCACGCTCACTGAAAAAGGATAGCAGTGAACCGAGCAGCAGCACAACACGCGGTTTTTAAAAAAGACTCACGATGGCGTGTGTGCTTGGAGAAGGGACTAGACAGCGATGCACCCCTGGGCGGCCCCCAGCAGCTGACGTCCGGAGCAGCAAGCACGAAGAGGCACCCGGACCCAGCTGGCCCCGACGCCGCAGCGTGGGCCCCTCAGAACCGTAGGTCACAGCGGCCTCGAGTTTCCGCGTGCACGCGGGTGCCGGCATCTACCGGGGTTGCCCACTCGGCCCTCACGATGCCCTCTGAAGGAAGGACGCTGAGGCTCAGCGAGGACCAAGGGCCCCCAGGGACGAAGCTGCGCCCAGGCATGGCGTGTGTGATGCCAGCCCCCAACCCCCCACCCCCCCCCCCACCCCCCCCCCGAGCTCCAGGCAGGAGCCGGCTGCTGGCTCAGCCCACAGGCCCACGGGTCCTCACCGGAACTGGATGTTGAGGACGGGCGCCTCCGTGAAGTCAGACACGCACTCTATGTTGACGACCTGCTGCACCTGCGCGCCACCGTCCACGGTCGGGTCCACAGGCTTGGTCTGCAAGCTCAGATGTGCAGGTGTCAAGGAGGCCATGCCAACATTTGAGAAACGTGCCTGAGCCGAGCAAGCTCTGAAACCTTCTCAAAGGGGGTCCATAAGGGTCCGAGTTCACGCTCCTGATCTCGAAAGAAACCCTTAATGCAGTCAATCCTACATACACGGGTTTTTAATTCCTTTATCATCTGTTTCCAGTTTATCTCAAAATAAAAATGGACCTGGCCTGTGGTAGGTAGGTGGCTGCTTCGCACGCCTCTTGTACAGGAAGCAGCATCCTTCTCGGTCAAGCTGGGGCATTCTTAACCCTCGCTCTGTTCGGTCGGCCTATCCCTGGAGGAAAGATATTTGGCTACAAAGCTGGCACTGGCGGGGAGAGTTCTAACCACGTTTCTGGTACTCGTGAGGGACGAGGCTCCGGTGTGAAGAGGGCTGCTGGAAAGAAGCACAGCTCGCCCCAGGGGGGCGCGGCAGGGGCCCCGGGCAGTCACAGGCCCCGGTCACCCTGTTCTCAGAGGCTGCTCTCTCAGGGAGACTCCCAGAGAAGGAAACCAGAGTTCAGAGGGACTTAAAAATAATGTGACAGGAGAGCTAAATAAGGGAAAACAAAAGTGACTCCAAGGAACCAAATGACCCGGGAGCAGATGCCCGAGTGTCAGTTTTCCACGCGTGACCACGAGCTCCCTATAAACACAAGGGCCACTTGGAGGCGCTACAGCAGCTGGGGAGCATCCGCGTCTGATAAAGAACGACTTCCTCAGAGCCCTCCTCTAAATCCCAAATGGCCATGTGCTGGGGTGTGAGACACACGAGACCAAGGATATTCATCTGAAGGTCGTCTGAACAGATCAGTGTTGGAGTGAAATTTAAGAACTGCGTGGAGGTCTTATTTCCATAGAATATAAACATCCGACCTAGAAGGGAGAAAACAATTTCTTTCACACACATCCTGAATGTTAACCGTGAAAAACAGCAGAGTCACTGCTGTCAGATCAGTTCCAGAGACTCGCCGCAGGTGGACATGGGGTCGCGGCTTCCCCTACTGGGGTAACTCCTGCTCTCCATCTAAGGGAGCATGCCTTTGTTGGGACCCTGCCCAGCCTGGGACCTGGGACGGAGGCCTTGGCCGCCACCTCCGGGGAGGCCAGGCCAGACCTGCGTCCCCGACGGCGATGCCCCTTGCCCCCACCACAGCAGCTCATGAGCCGTGTGCCGTAGACGAGGAGGATGCTCCGATGTGATCAGTTACTTAACATCGCAACAGAAACGCGTACACAAATGTTTCTAAACATGTTCATACCCTCTGAACTCGAGTGGAAAATGGACTTCAAATGCCCTGGAGGGGAACAAACTGTCCAGCACCACCCCTCCCCCAGCTGACATAGCCACCACTAGGGGTGGGGACTGTCAGGGTCCGGAGTGCAGCACCTTCACCAGAGCGAGAAGGACGCCTCAGCCCCTGCTTTCAGCACAGAGCTCCCAGGAGGTTTCTGGTAATCCTCACGATGGCCCTAAACACCCCTAGAGGACAGGCGTCCCACTTGTCCCGTTTCCCATACTGGCACTCGCTCTTACGGAGAAAACGGGGTCCTCACGAGACTCAGAGACGGTGCCCAAGAGGGAGGCAGGCAGTTGTCAGTCCACAAGAGCGCCCCAGCAGCACCCCAACGGTCAGCAGACATAGTTTTCTTTGGGGGGGGGGGTGCCGAGGGGCAGACTTACAAGCTTTTTTAAAAAAAACTGTGATAAAATACACAAACGTAGAAAGTACTGTCTTCACCAACTCTAAGCACACAGCTCAGGGGCACTAAGCACATTCACACTGTTGTGTGGCCGTCCCCACCCTCGGTCTCGAGAACTTTCCATCTTCCCAAAAGGCAACTCTGTCCCTGTGAAACACTGATCCCCAGCCCGGGCGCCCACCGTCCACTCTGTCTCGGGAACCTGGAGACTCCAGGGGCCTCGTGTGAGCGGATCACACGTGAGCATCACGTCCCCCGGGTCCACCCACGTGGTGGCCGGTGGCAGAACGTCCCTCCTCGTCAGGCTGAGGGACCGTCCAGGGAGCGGACGGACCACCTCTACCTGTCCAGCTCTCGGTTCTTTGGGGAAATAGGAACTGGGGGTCAGTTCCAGTTCCAATGTTTGGAGGAACCGCCACACTGTCCTCCGCGGCAGCTGCACCGGCTCACGTGCCCGCCGACAGGGCCGAGGGTCCGTCCGCCGCGTCCTCGGCACACGTGTGGTCCCTGCTGTTTCGACAGCCGCCATCCTGATGGGCGCGGGGCGGCACCTTACTTCTGATCGGCACTTCCCTGATTATTAGTGACGTGGTCATCTTTCCAGGTGCTGGTCGGTCAGGTGTCTGTCTTCTTTGGAGAAATGCCTGTTCAAGTCCTCTGCCCATTTTTTAATGGGGTTGTTCTTCTGCCGTTAAATTCAAATTCTGTATATATTCTATCCTGGAAACTAAACCCTTATCAGACGTATGATTTACAAATATTTTCTGCCCATATCATCTGAGTGAGGAGTTTTTTTTTGTTACATAATTAAACACATACCTAAATTCTGCCGAAATTCAGACTTCAATCCAATTTGAAGCAACTGGTTTTCAAACAACACACCATTATTTTTACAGACAAACCTAGAGAGAAGGGACAGCATGTGAATCACTCCAAGGCACCCAATGAAAATATAAAGATTTTTTTTGAAGAAGGGTTTAACAAACAAAAAGGCCAGGAAAAACCTCTATGGGACACGAGATAAAGGAAAAGTAGGAAAATACTCAAGGGAACACCAGTGAAAGCGTCCTCCAGAGACAGAACCGGCGCACCAGAGACATGACCGCACAGGAGGGGGCAGGTCGGTGTTCTGCCCGTGAACATGCTGGTCCACAACAGCCGGCTTCTCCACAACTCTCTCAGGTGCCCCAGGGCGCAGCACACACTCCCAGGCCAGCCAGACCCCAGGCTGTCCCATCTGACGCAGGGTGCTGGCCACAACTCGGGGGGTGACTCCTAGCACCGCAGCCCGCACACGAAGGACTCACGATCCAGAGCGGGCAGTGGGGTGGCACAGGGCCACGTGGAGCCCTCTGGGGCATCCAGGGGACCAAGAGACAGACGCCCCATGGCAGCAGCCCCCACGGCCCAAAATCTCCAAGTCCCACCGTGCTGCCGGCCTGGCAAAGCTCAGAGTCAGCACTCCCTGCCCCCCTCCTGCTTCGCACAAAGGGCCTGCGGGCACCCTGCAGATGACGTTCGGTGCTGCTCACGTGTGCACACGACCCCTGGCGTCCAGCATGGTCTCAACACAGGCAGCAGGAGGCGCAGCTCCTTCAGAGACGGTCGGGCCTGGTCCTCCCTCCATACCTGCTCCACGGAGCCATGCTCCCCTGGGACCCCAAGGCTGCCCTTCGCCTCATCCGGCACTCCCCATCTCAACACCACGGGCTCTCTCTCCAGCTCAAGCCCCACACGAAGCCTCACAAGGTCAAATGCAGTCCATTCCGTATGCACAACCTTCTGCACACGCTTGCCCAGAACTGAGCCCAAGGGGAAAGAAGTGACCGGGCAGCAGAGCCCCTCACATCCCCGCCCCTGCAGACCCGAGGAGGGGGCAGCCCATAGTGCCCCACCCTCAGATCCAAGGCCCTGTAGCGCACATAGCACTGCTGGTTTGGGCTGAACCACTTTAATCTGACATTTGCCAAGGAGATGGCAAGGGCACTGACTGATGGCCCACTAGGTGACAGTCAAGGGCTGGCTGGATAGCTACTTCTTAAAGGGTCACCCCAACCAAAACCTGACCCTATGGGATTATAGGTTTATAACAAGCACCTGTGACAGCCTCGGGAGAATGCAAACCTTCCCCCACGCCGGCGGTGCTGGTCCCAAAGCACCCTTTCCTTGCACCTACACCCGGCCCACAGCAGACCCCTCACCACCCCTCTGAGGCCACAGCACGGCCCAGACAGCCAGAACCACACACACACACCACCACCACCACCACCACCACCACCACCCGCCCCGGGCTGGGAGCCTGGAAGCGGGCAAGCTGCCGAGCAAATGGCTCCAAGGGTTCCCACCGTAGACACCCGCCCCCCCAGGCCTCCCACCTCGTCGTGCACACGAGGAAGCCCGTGGCCCAGGCACCACGTGCACCTGCACACACAGCAAGGACCAAGAACGCTGGGGAAAGCCCCTGCCCCGGGCCACCACCCAGACCAGCATGCCCAGCTTCGAGCAGGCACTGTCCCAGGGACGCACGCCGCTCCAGCACCAAGGGCCTCGCAGCCTGGGGTCTGCAGTGCTTTTCAATCTCCAACGCAGCACTTCTGGAAGCCACCGACGGCAACGCACACCCGTCCAAACCCACCTCTCCTCAGCATCTTCGACGAGCAGCAGGAAGTAAGAATTTGCACGCAGCATGGACACCAAGACACAGGGAAACCGCGCAAGCGCACGAGTCCCGCTGCTGTCGTCAGACTCAGGAGAGCGAGGGGCCGCTCAGTAAAGGTGCTCCTCTCCGGCCGGCGTGCCCCCGCACCCAGGCCGAGCCCTCCCACACCCCCTGCGGGACTTGAGACCGGCAGGGACTCGAGGGACAGAGAGCCAACAGGGGAAAGGTACGGAACCGCACAGCTAACGGAGCAGGAAGAGAAACATGCTGAGCAGAGCAGCAGTGGGGGGTGCAGGGGCCCGTCCGGGGCTCGTGGGCAGTGGGGGCTACGCACAGCCAGGCACGTGGCGCCTCCAGGAACGTGAGACAGGAAGCCAGAAAGACCACATTGGCTGTGGGGGGCAGTGCGCGCCTCGGGACACAGGAAGGCTGGGACTGAGGGCGCGACCGAGAGTGTGTGTTAACAAGAAAGCAGAGGTTGGGCGCCCGCAAGGCACACACAGAGAGGGACCGACGTCGGGGCCAGAAGGGGCGCGACCACACGGCAGGGTGCGGAGCCAGAGGGGCACAGTCGCAGGCGGGGGAGAGGCCAGCATGCGCCTCAGAAACGCGGACGGCCAGTGCCTGAAGCTCTTCCTTTCCGCCCGATCTTCCTGGCGACAGTGAGCTACCCGCACCTCATGAGAACTGATGACCTGCAGAGCTGTGGGGGTGGTTCTGGAGCAACCCCACCCAGCAGGCCGGTGCCCTGAGCTCTTCCAGGGCGGGCCTGGGCAGTAAGGACCGGCTTATGCGGACCGTGGGCCCCGGGCGGGCAGAGCAGGAAAGAGTCCCTGTGTCGAGAACACGGGAGACCAACTACCTGGCAAAGTTGTCTTCGGAGCCGGGAGCCAGTGGAGCGACCGCAGAGGGTGAGTCTGAGAACACATCCACAAGCAGCGCGCCGGAGGACGGTGGGGGGCCCGCAGGCGCAGGGGGTGCGGCCCCCAGACCCAAGAGGTCCGCCGACGGAGAAGGCGTGGACTGGAAGACAGGGAGGGAGAGGGTGAGCGGGGAACCCCCGGGCACGCCATGGCCTAGCGAGCGCGAGTGCCCGCGCTTCCCCTCCAGGGATCGCGGCCAGGCTGCGCGGGGCAAGGGCCCGGCACGTGAGGGGAGACTGCAACCCCAGAGCCAAGTCTGAAGATCAGTCACCATCTCACACAACTGCAAAGACGGCCAACCTTTTTCCGTGACGATCATCTGAATGGGGAAAAAGAGTTCCGAAAACACTTTTGCCATAAAAGAGAGCAAAAAGAAATGAGACCACGCACGTTACTGTCGACGTTCCAGAGTGAGACTGAGTTTGAAGAGACAAAGAAGTGGGCAAGCTACTTTGGGTGCATTCTTGGTTTAGCCACGTGTTAGGCCTTATGGAGTTATAGAGAACAAATAGACGAAAAGCCTACAGACCATTTTTTCTTCACATGATTACTTTTCGATCCGAGGCAAAAGAAAAAGCCGCCGAGGGCCACGCACAACACAAACCACTCACCCAAGCTGACACTCACACTTTGACCCCGCGCCCCTATAAACACGTGGGGCTCTGCTTACGACCAGGGGCCACGTCGCCGCAAGAACCAGGGATGAGCCGTTCTGCCTTGAGGACTCGTCTTGAGTGACCTTTGAATGTCCCACTGAGCATTCGTGAAGGTCAAAATCAGTTTATCCGAGACTGCACCCAGCGCCATTTTACATTACTGCACTCACTCTGGTCGGGCTTAACCCACGTCCATCTTTCCAGAACACAACCACCCTGAAGGGACAGCTGAGGGAGGCCAAGTACTCTCCTCCTGCCACCCCACCCCTGCCCCCCGGCGTGTGGGCGCGCCCACTCTGGGCACTGGCCAGGCACACCTCGGGCCAGGCCTCTGACGGCCACCTGCTTCCAGTGTGGCCGTGCTGAGCAGTTACACATGAAAATCAACGTTAGTATAAATAACTGCCCGTTTCTCTTTCAGCTGAAGTTAAAGAATTTCTAAAAAATTACATCGTAGGTATGTCATATCACATACGAATTCTATTCCAAGATAAAAGAGGCATTACAAAACGTGTGCTCTGCGTGACGGCCCCTCCTTCCCAGCCCTGCCGAGGCTCCCCTCAGGAAGCGGAGAGTCTGGGAGAGGAGGAGCCTGAGGGACGGGGACCCCAGAGGAGCTGTCGGAGGAGGCATCAGGAGCCAGCAGCATCTGGACGTGGCCTCTCAAGGTGGTTCCTGCCCCTCACTGCACCTGCAGCGGCATTCCTGGGAGCACAGCTACTCACATGACACTGCTTTTTACTGACACTGTTGTCATAGGAGTCTGCCCACCTGAGGAGGGTCAGGAGCAGAACTCAAGGTGGCTTTGAACCTGGCTCTGAATTATGCAAGGAAGGTATCTGTCATAGCTGACAAACTACAGCCTACATGGGAGTTATGGGGACTGTGTCGCCTCTGCCATCTATTGAAAGATCTTTACCACTGGTTCCCGAATAACGATTCACACGCTTCTGACAATGGGCAAATCTTTTGTCCAATGAAGTCAATTATGTGCCCTGAAAGTTACAACAGACAAAAGCAAGGCTGTTCTGCTGGGAAGACCCACCTGGACAGCCACTCCCTGCCCAGGTCCCACATCGAGCTCTGCCCCAAGGCAGGCGTGCAGAGACCCACTGCCCCTTGGCTGCCTCCTCCCTCCCCCAGGAGGCCCGGTGAGGCCTAAATAGAGGGCTCACGGCAGGCCCAGGATCCTCGGCTTGAGGGCCAGACACACGGTCAAAGGGACACACAAGTAGACCAGGGGACAGGCCACAGACCCCATCAAGGAGCACAACGGCTCAGGCATAATCACGCCCTTGACAAGCCAGCCCCCAAGGCCCCGGTCTGTCTGCACACAGGCGCATGTCACCTCTGACACTCCTCTTCACAAAGGCCACCTGATATCATTAAGAGGCATCATTCACACCCCTGGGCCGAGATCCCAGAGACGACACAAAGCTCTCCAGGCCTCCTCCCAGAACGGACAAGCAGAAAGCCCACAGTCCTGGGGAGCTGGTCATGGCGCCCAGCTGGCGGTCGCGGGGCAGGGCTGGCCGTGTGCGTTCCCACGAAGCTGTTGCTCGAGCCAGGGAGAGAAAAGAAACAAATACAACTCTCAAACTGACACCTCCCCCAGACGCACATCAAAAGACAGGTCTTCACTTACACGTGAATGCCCTCACCACGTCACACAGAAAAGGGAAACCGGCCCTGACCCAAGTCGCTGCTGAAAATCTCTAAGAACAGGGTAAGGTGTGAGGGGGGTCCGCTCTACACCAACAAAGAGCAGCCGGACGGCCTCCTACGCAAGGCAGTCCCACAGAAGAGCGAGCGCTCACATCGTCTGAACCACTCAGGACAGAGAGGAGATGGGAGGGAACTCTCGGCCCGAGACGGCAGTCTGAAGACCAGTCTGGAAGATGAGGCCTGGGCGCCTGGGGGGGAGCACCTTCTGAGGTCAGAGGTGAAGGAGAGGCGAGGGCTTGGCTGGGTCCCACCACTGCGCTCTCGGCACACACCTCACACCTAACAACACATTCTCCCCAGGGGGCAAGTGCTCTGCCGGTGCCGAATCTCGGGGACCCGGCGACCCAGGAGCTTATGCGGGCGTCGCCACCAGAAAGGGACCCACCGCGGCGCTGGCCGGGGCAGGCTCGGGGCCCCCGTTGACAGCGGCGCTCCTCTCCCGCTTGGCCTCCTCCAGACCCGTGGCTGTGTCCGGGCCCTTCTTCTTCTTGAGCTTGGCCAGAATGGAGGACTGGCGCTCCGGAAACGGCGGCATCTCCTCCAGGACGGTCGCCTGGAGGAAGAAGCCCGGAGTCACGGCGGCGGAAAGCCCCGCAGCTTCCGGCCCCAGGGCGAGGGACGGTGCGGCAGGGGTTCTCCGAGCCACCGGGGCCTACCAGGATGTCGGTGCTGGCCACCGTGCTGAGCCGCAGGTACTCCACGGCCCGCTGCTGCAGCTCGACGTCGGCGTTCTTCAGCTGGCTGTCACTGCGCAGCACGTCCTGAATGGTGGTCTTCACCTCCGGGAACAGGTTCACGAACTTGATGTAGGTGGACAAGAGCAGCGCCCTGGTGGGGACGCTGCACAGGTGGAACTTGGAGTGCAGCAGGTGGAACTGGATCAGGGGGCTGTGGGGCACAGACGGGGCGGGAGCGCGTCGTCCGTGTCCCCCTGCCCCTGCGCCCACGCACCTCACCCACGGGCGCGAGCGAGGAGCGGCTCTGGGGAACGGCCCCCACGCTAGACCAGAACCGCGCCCGCGCAGGACAGGGCGCGCAGGCAGGCGTGCGCCTCCTGTCCCACACAAGAGCACGCTTCCCTGTGGCAGTGGGAGCCACGTGACCACGCATCTATTGTCAACAAGAGTCCTGACTTTGGTACGGCTTGAACGAGAATAAAAACACACGAATCCGGAGCGGAAGTGCTCTTGCCCTGCTGTCCCAACAAGCAGGTGAGGACACCTGTCAACCTCCCCTCGGCCGCCAGGTGAGAACCAGGAAGCACGGAGCCGGCATCACGGCGCGGTGCTCACCCGGCTCCCACGGGGTCTCTCACCTGGATCTGGGGTCCCCAGCTATCAAGTTTCCAAACTCTCCCAGGATGTAGCCTCCCACTTTGACCAGGTTCTCGTGGCACGCCGGAGCCTGAAGAGCCTGTGAAACCGTGAGCACCGTGAGCCTGATGCACAGGAGCACGCGGCACAGGTAGAAGAGCCGGGAGGCGTCTGACGACAGAGTAAAGTCGCTAGGAGGTGGTGAGGCACCAGGCCCACACGGGGTTCAGGCCGCCCTCCCGCACGGCCTGTTTTTCACGTTAGTGCAAGCTTCCACTAGAGCTGCCCCGAGACCCTCCGGCTTTAGTATCTGCCGCTTCCCTGCCTTCCCGCCACTTCAGCAGGTAGGTCTGTAGCAGGGAAGCGCCAAAGGCAGAGATGCGGCCAACGCCAGCCCTGGAACAACAGCCACGCTCTACTCAGGCCCCAGGCGGGGGCAGGTGCACACCAGCATCCTCCGGGGGCACACGCCCCTCACCAACGGAGACCCTGCACGTGCAGGAGATAAGGCTCAAGCAGAGGTGGTGTCCACAGCATAGGAGCCGGGACCTCCCAGAACGGTGGGCAGGAGACACAGGGAGGCCGGCAACGCCCGCCAGAACACCACGCCGTATCCCGAGGGCGCGTCTGGGCCGTACCTCGAACACCGTCTTGGCAGCGTAGCCCTGCACGTCGTCGCGGTTGATGACAATCTGAATGACGCGGTACCACACCTCTTCGCTCACGTAGTCGCCGGCGATCCGGATCAGGTTCAGGATGGTGTCCACGTACCACGTGTAGTCCACAGCGTACTTCTCCGCCAAGATGGCAACTTTCAGCACCTGCAGGGTGCGGACGCTCAGGGCAGCCGCTCTGGGCCCCACAGCCGCCAGCGCCGCGTCAACTCGAGGGCCTCGGGAGGACCTGAACGCGTGTGCCAAAGCTCGGGTGTGCAAGAAGCTTCCACCACATTCTCAAGGGAGCCCAGAAAGTTGAGATTTGCAGATTTCACTGGGGAAAGCCAAACTGCCCTCCAGGAATAGACCGGGAGAGACACGGTCCAGCCGGGTCATGGCGACCCTGCACCGCCACGGACCAGAGCCTGGGCAGCCCTTCCCAGCAAGCCTGCCTTCAGGGCGGCAGGGCTCTCTGGGTTCTCCTGCTCTGGCCAGCCTCCCTCAACTCTGCACGGGGGACCCCACCCACTCATTTACCCCCACGCCCTCCAGAGGACTCTGCGGGCCATACACACTGCCCAGGGGCAATGGCACTGGGCTGACCCAAAGCAGACCCTCGCCCCACCCACGCCACCTTCTTAGGGCACCAAGCCCCCCAAACAGCACCAGCTGCCAACGCTAGACTGTGTCCCTCACGCAGCTGCCTGTCTTTACCTCCCTGCTGCGTTGCCCTCCTGAATGCGCCCCCAGAGCTCCTGCTGGGGCCTGGACCACCACCCACCTGCTCTGCCCATTCTCTGGCCTCCGCGGCGACCCTCCGCAGTGATCCTAGAGCATCATTCCAAAATTCAGGCCGCACCACTGCCCTCCTTCGGCTTCAATCCTTCGAGCCCAGAGCTCACCCCGAAGCTGAGCACTCGGGGCCTCTCACCGTGACACGGGACAGCAGCCTCACCGCCTCTGCCATACATGCCCTGCTCCCACCGGACGGAGCCGCCTCCTTGCCGCCCAGCTGCCCACCCCCAAGTGCCGTCATCCTCTCAGGACGAGCTCACTGCCACCTCCTGCAGAAACCCCCCAGCACTCCATGACAGCGACTCCTGAGGCCCCCCCGGGGTCCAGAGCCCTGCCTCTGCCAATCCTCACCCACGCTACAGGCGCTCCACCATCTTGCCTATGACCTGCACTCCTCATGGACAGAAAGGCCCCGCCATGGGCAGGGCAAGCAGCACGTCCAGGTATGGACGCCCAGCAGCTAACACAACCACAGGACGCATGATACGACACACCAGGCTGGACAGACGGCCAGACAGAGCATTTACCGCGAACTCAGAAGATCTGTCTTACCCCTCGTATGACTGAAGCTAACTGAGCAATGCCATTCACCATGGAAAAGGGAGTAAGGACCAACACGGAACCGGTTAACATTCAAAACCTTAAAAACCTACCCATGGGTACCTGGGTGGCTCAGTCGGTTAAGCATCCGACTCTTAACTTCAGCTCAGGTCATGATCTCACAGTTTGCGTCCGGTTCTGCACTGACAGCCCAGAGCCTGCTTGAGATTCTTCCCCCCCTCTCTCTGCCCCTTCCCTTGCTTGCTCGAGCTTGCGTGCTCTCTCTCTCTCTTTCTTTCTCTAGCTCTCTCAAAAATAAACAAGACTTACAAAAAAAAAAAAAAACCCACCTAATCACACAGAAGACCATGGCCCCTCTGTCTCAGCTCAGGACACACAGAACCACGATGGTAACAGTGCCCCAGTGAGTACAGTCCCCAGAACCTGCTGCACCCACGCAAACGGGAGCCCAGGCCCTGCTGCCTGGCCACACTCTAAACGTGACCCCACCCCTACCCCACAACGGACTCCCCTCTCCCTGCACGTCTATTCTTAGATCTTCCACCCTGTCCCTCCTGTCCCCCCAAAGTGTCTGCGTCCTCTCTCCTGGCTGGTCACCCCTGTCCCTCCTGTCTCCCCGAAGTGCCTGCGTCCTCTCTCCTGGCTGGTCACCCCTGTCCCTCCTGTCCCCCCAAAGTGCCTGCGTCCTCTCTCCTGGCTGGTCACCCCTGTCCCTCCTGTCCCCCCGAAGTGCCTACGTCCTCTCTCCTGGCCGGTCACCCCTGTCCCTCCTGTCCCCACCAAAGCGCCTGTGTCCTCTCTCCTGGCTGCTCAGCGGTTCAGCTCCAGGGCTGCTTCCTCTGAGAAGCCTTCCTTGGCCTTCTTTCTTCTCCAGGGCAGCCCCACTCTTCATCAAAGCATGGCCACGTGGTAATTAGGCCACGCCACTCAGCACTGAAGAGCCAGCACCTGCCCCAGACTGGCCACAGGGGCCAGAGCCATTCAGTAAATGATCCCCTAGAAGCCTGAGTGTCCAGCTATATGCGGAGCCACATCGGCTCAGAAGCTCCCAGCCTCTCATTTCCAAGCCCAACAGCAGCCCAGGAGCAATGCTGAGAGTCAGCTGTGGGGAGCTCTGACGCTGGGCACTTGCCCCCAGAGTTCCCAAGGAGGCCTCAACTGCACTTCGCTCCCCAGAAAGACAAATAAGACACACTTTTCATAGGATGAGAGGCTGCGGGACCGCTAACCTTAGCAGCTGACCCCTTCACACAGGCTCACGCTGAGCCCTCTGTGAATCACACACACGCTCGGGGCCCCTCTCTGCTGGCCACAGGCTACCTGGATCATGATCAGCACTTCTCACGATAAGTATTTGCAGAACTCTTGGCAATCTGTTTGGCGTGCACACCCGCTTCACCGATGGTGGCTGAGCTCGATGCATCCGAGAGAGGCAGGAGCACAGGCTGAGCACATAAGCAGTAAGGCAAGGGCCAAACTTACAGAGCGGTGCCCACAAGTCTGCACTCTTACTCACCTGCGTTGCAAAACTACCTCACTGTGAGGGTCCCTGTTAGCAAGGGCTGTTTCAAGTCATTTCCAAAAGGCTGCAAGGCTCCCCTGAGAACGCGGCCTGGAAGCTTAAGCAGAGGGATCTCGACCCAGGACCTAGCGGATTCCCGATCAAGCGCCAGGGCAGAATCACACACTCTAAAGAAAGGAAGTCTTGTGGTGGCAGCGCGGCGGCCTTCAGACTCACAATCTCCTCCCGGATGGAATAGTCGGCCGTCTCCAAGTAGCTCAGCATCTCGGCCACAATCTGCTGGGCGTTGCTGCGGTCACACATGGCGTAGAGGAGGTCCACGGCCCGCTGCCGCACACTCACGTCCCGCTCCGTCTGGGGGTGCGAGGCAGAGTGAAAAGCCGCACGAGCAGAGCCCGGGCCAGGTGTGACCAGGCCACGCGGCTCAGGCACCCGACTCCGTCCCAACGCTTAACTGCGCACTGCCCCCACTCCCCGTCTGGATCTCGGGGCCAACCCCCTCCCCGCGACAGACAGGTCGCACGGAGCCCCTCGCTCCTTGAGTCTCCCCACCCAGAATCCAGCTCCATCCCTGGGGGCAGTCAGAGGCCTCTACTGTATGGTCACAGACTGGCACCTTCTGCCTCCCCCGGGAGCTTCTCAGAGCGCTGCTCTCGGGCCCCACCCCACACCTGCTCTTCAGCCTCTGCTGCGGAGTAAGACCCTAGCTGCTCCTCGGCACGGGACAGCCCCGGGAAGCACCGCTGCAGGACCACGGGCCAGAGCAAGGGCAAGTCTTTCTGAGACTGGCAGTGACTGATAACAAACACCAAAAGCAGGGCCAGGCCCTCATGTGGCCTCTCGTTCAAAACACACACCAAAAATGTGAGCACGCAAAGGAACGGGGTCAGGCCAGGGACAGAACAACGGGCTTTGTGGCCTCCCCCCGGCCTCGCGTTCTCCAGCGGACCTAGCGCGGCAAGGAGAACGCAGGGGTGCTGTCACGGCCGAGCCTGCGGAGCGAGCCCACACCGCCTGCTTTGGAGGCTCACAAAGGCAGGTAACAGGCGCGAGTAACCTCGACCTGGCTCTTCAACTCTGGAATTGTAATTCCTTGAGAAAAGCGGATTTTCTTTTGCACATGGTGAGTTTTCTCAGAGACAAGGACGAGATGTTTTATCTTTCTACCAAAAAGAACCGTGTGCGTTGATTCAAACACCTATCGTGACTCGGGTACGTGCGGGACTCGGCGCTGGGTACTATGTGCTCTCAGCCCGCCTCACAGAGAACAGACCCCCGGGGACACGGCAGCAAGAGCCCCGAGGACAGAGCACTCGCCTTCAGCGCGTTGATGACCGTCTCGATGTGCGTCTTGACGGCCTCGTGGGAGAACTCGGAGCTGGCCAGCGTGCACATGCTCTCCAGGGCCAGGTAGCGGAGGTTGGTCTCCCGGTGCTGCAGGAACTGGCCCAGCTGGTTACAGGCGCGCACCAGCAGGTTGGGCTCACTGCACGGACAGGAGAAGAGGGGCGGCTGGGGGTTCCTCGGTAGGAGCCTCACAGACAGGGCCACGCACAGGTCGGCGAGGCGGGTGGCATTCGGGGCCACGGCACTGCTAGAGGAGACCTCGGGGCCCCCACACCGGAAGCCACGGACCTAAACCCTGAGGTCGGTTTCGCAGCGGCTCAGCTCGCTGCCCCCTCGCGCGCAGGATTCCCCAACTTCAAAGAGGCGGTGGCGGCAGAGGCGCCGTCCCAAACCAAGCTCCTCCTGAGCCCCGGCGCCGAGCTGGCAGAGGGAACGCTCCGGGCTCTCGCCGAGCGGCCGGAAACGTCACCTCAGCCAGAGGCAGCCAGCCGTGGTGAACGGCTGAACACAGGCCTTGCCGTGGGAAGAGTCCCGAGAGCCGCGTGCACAGAGGCAGACACGAGAGGTGGGTCCCGAAGCGCCAGCCGCCAAGAAGTTTCCGCCACCCTGCTGCTCACTCTCCGCTTTACCTTCGTGATGTTGTGGCTCTTTAAACGCATTCAATAAAGACCAAAAGGCTTCCTCTGACCTCTAAAGTTTTGTTTTCAACAGTTCCCAACCCTGCTGAAGTAGGACTCTCAGACTGAGTTTCTGTCACAAGAAACTACGTTTGTCCAAAAACGTCGAGGCGGAAGGTGGCCGGGAGAGGGTGGGCCACGCCTACCGTGCCCCCACACCACCTTGGGTGGAGTGCAGCAGCGGGAACTCGTGGGGACCCTGGCGGCGTCTCCCACAGCCCCGCATGGGAGCCACCCCGGCACGCTAAGGGGAATGCTAAAACAAGGCACTGGGCTCAAGGCCACGGGCAGGAAGTCGGGCTACAGGAGCTGAGAAGAAAACGCAAGGAAGCAAACCATCCCCCCACCCCAATCTCTCTGCTCGCCGACACACTCGGCCACCGCCACCACATCCCCACAAAGGCCTCAAACCAACGCTGACTGTCGCTTCGTGCCGCAGGAAGGCTAACGGGGACACACGCGGACAGGCCCCCCGCCCCCCTTCCTGTGCGGTCACGGGAGAAGCCAGGCAGCAGCAGGGTGCTCGGGACAAACAGGAGAGGCCCTTGGGGAGAGGTAACACCGCGGCAGATGGTGCGCACGTTCTGAGGCCAGAGAGAAGCAGCGGAGGAGAGACCAGAAGGGGAGCCCGCAGGGAGCACGCGCCCGCCTGAGGAGGGCAGAGGCGACCTGTCCGTGTCGGGGAGCGGGTAAGCACCCGACGTCACCCAGGACGCTCCGGGGAAGAGGCCGGGGAAGGAGAGCACCGCCCACTGCTGACGCACCTGTCGTGGTGGATGATCAGGCTGATGGTCTCGAAGAGCACGGCGTTCTTGGCATTGGAATGCTGCACTTTTTTTGACTTTGGTGGTTCCTGGGCTTTGTTCAGAATCGTCTCCAGGCACTCGGTCAGGCGGCCTCGCACTGCAGGGTCTTCTGGGCGAGACAGAGCGCTGTCGGGCCGGGCCCCCCAGAGCCACCTGCTCCCCAGCCGCACCACCTCACAACCAGGGGGAGACGGCTGGCCAGCACATGCTCCCCATCAGAATGCGTGGCTCTTTCCAGCGAGAGGATGTCACTGCACGTACATTTTAATGCAAATGAGATGCATAACACCTTCGTTGAATTAGAAGAGAAAAAAGAAAATCTCGGAGACGCAGACAAGAAATATAAAAGTTGGAAAGAAAGGGGACAAAAGATTTTTCCTCCACTTTCTATTTCCAATAGAAATAGAGACACTGTTATCAAAACCAGCAAAGAGAAAGAAATGTTAAAAATTCTAATGAAACCAGAAAAAAGAAATAATAGACAAAAAAAAAGAATAAGAAAGCAATAAAAATATCAAATATCAGACACAACCTGTACAGAATGTCCCCCAAAGCCCCCAGCACACCCAGGGCTAGCAAACCCAGCCAGTCAAGAAGAGCGGAGCCCTGCAGACGCGGGTGGGGCGCCATCAGGGCCCTGGGGAGCTCCCCCCACCCCCTGCCCCAGGGCTTGAGCAGAGAGGTGGCCAAGCCCTGAAAGGAGAGTCATGAGGGAAACACACCCACGAGTGAGTGGAGACACCCCAGATCTCAGAATGAAGGAGCGGGACGGCCGCCAGGCCGGGCAGGGCCGGGCAGGGAGGGAGGCAGAAGTAAGGAGTGGCTGTTGGGGAGGCCAGTCCTGCTCCGGCTCAAGGGAAGTCCCCCCACACGAAGGCTCGGCTGCAGGTGTGCAGTTCATACTTCAGTATGGAAGTAAGAGAAAATTACTGGAATCTAACAAAGAAATATCTTGCACAAAACCAATTAGATTAAAACGTAAAGGTTACAACGAGCAATCAGTGTAAAGGACAACTCGGAAGTACCTACATCCTTTGATCAAGAAATTCCATTTCTAGGGATGCCTGGTGGCTCAGTCAGTTAAGCATCTGCCCTTGGCTCAGGTCATGATCTCAGTTCATGCGTTAGAGCCCCACATTGGGCTCTGTGCTGTGCACACAGAGCCCACTTCATATCATCTGTCACCACCTCTCTCCGCCCCTCCCCTGCTTGCGTGCGGGCATGCGCGCGCTCTCTACGTCTCAAAAATAAGTAAATAAAAACTTTTAAAAAAGTTACGTTTCTAGATACTTGCCGTATTAGTCAAAAGTAACATTTTGCAATAAAACGTGAACAGAAAAATATCTCCACTGTGCGTATTAAGGTTATACAGATTATTAACAACTTAAAATACAGAGCTTGTAAGCGTTTCCAGTTTTACTGAAAAACACTGTTTCAAAAAGCTGCACAGGACAGACACCATATTATCTAACAAGCAGGGATAACCCCAAATCCCAAGAAAATTGTGAGTTCTCTACCAGCTGCTCTGGGAGAGCCAAGATGTGTGGCAGCATCATAAAGGACCCGCAGAACAAGAACTAGCAGCAGAAAAGGTCTTGTAAAGGTAACAACACAAGAGTAACCCTACGATGCTGAAGCAAACCCCTCTCAGACAGGTCTGTGCTGGCAGCTGTTACCTGGGGGTGGATAGCACTGTAGCAACCTCAGAAGTTTCACAGACAGCCAGGGAGCCGGGACAAAATAGTAGGTATAATCCTGAAGGTCTGTTGATGCAGATGTCACAATCTGTAAGACAACACAGGGTGCGGACGGCTGTCATTTAGAGAGGCCCTCGGCGTGGTCCTGAGGTCACACACTACCTGAGAAACAGTTCCATTCGATGAGCTAATAAGGCCATTTAGTTGTCTCCTATTTTAGAGGTAAAGGAGCACAGCCGTGCCAGGCTCCCATGGAGAGCAGCTGCCCGCTGTCACTTTGGGGAACAGCCCACGCACGCGCTCTTGCTGTGCAACGGCCGGCCCGCTCCGTGGGCACACACCAGCCTATACCACTGACCCAGAACCGCTACAGAATTCAACAGACCGGAAACCCAATCATTCCTTTGTGGAGCAGAAAGTGAACAAAACCCAAAAGGGAGAACTTCAGTCCCCTCAGAAGGGACAAGCCCTCCAGCACAGACCCCTGCCATGAGCTCACCGGAGGCCAGACAGCAAGCTTCCTCCATTCATGGCTCCATCTCCTTGTCTATCACAGTCCTTGGCAGGGCAGACACCCCCTCCACCTTCCAAATACACGACCGCCCCTAAGACATTTCACTTCCACTAACACACAGCCCAGTGCCTCCCCACCTCCTGTGTCTGCCAGCGAAGTCAGAGGAGCTCCGCCTTACAAAGCCACAGGTGTGACACTTTAGGTCCTAGGTAAACACATTCAGGAAGGTTCACCTAATTCCTATACTCGGCTGCAAGACAGCAGCCTGGACCCAGGAGGTGGCCCCTCCTGCAGGGAGGTGAGCTCCATGCTGTTTGAGGCATGGGCAGAAGAAGCAGAGCGATAGATAGAGGGCACACGGGCAGGCATTGGAGGAAGACAGGGAGCAGCACCGTGCTCCTCAGGACAGGGGGGCCAACACAGGCCGTCTCGTGCTGCTAACACCACACTCAAAACCTTACAACTCTAAACATACACATTTGAAACAAATATAAAAAAGAAAGCAATGGGGGCGCCTGGGTGGCGCAGTCGGTTAAGCGTCCGACTTCAGCCAGGTCACGATCTCGCGGTCCATGAGTTCGAGCCCCGCGTCAGGCTCTGGGCTGATGGCTCAGAGCCTGGAGCCTGTTTCTGATTCTGTGTCTCCCTCTCTCTCTGCCCCTCCCCCGTTCATGCTCTGTCTCTCTCTGTCCCAAAAATAAATAAACGTTGAAAAAAAAATTTTAAAAAAAAAAAAAAAAGAAAGAAAGCAATGAGTAATTTACCTCAAAGATTTACAGAGAGTAACAGATTAACCCAAAAAGTAGAGGAAATAAAAATATGAAGCAAAACTAGCCAGAGAGAAAAAAAACATAACAGAGAGGGCAACAAAATCAGAAGAATTGCTGAGACTAATCGGGAAAGGGAGAAGGTGCAAATACCCGCATCAACACCAGGAAGGAGGCAGCACTACGGACCCCCGTGTGCAGAATAACTTTCTGTCAATACATCTGAATATTTAGACACATTAGCAAATGTCAGGAAAGTGCAACATAACCAAAGTGAATGAAAGGACAGAAAATACAAAGACTCATAATTTATCAAACAAGTTGAACCCATAATAAGAAATTGTCAACAGGGATGCCTGGGTGGCTCAGTCGGTTGAGTGTCCAACTCTAGCTCAGGTCATGATCTCACGGTTCATGAGTTCAAGCCCCGCATGGGGCTCTGTGCTGACAACTCAGAGCCTAGAGCCTGTTTCAGATTCTGTGTCTCCCTCTCTCTCTGCCCCTCCCTCTCTCTCTGCCCCTCCCTCCCTCCCTCCCTCTCTCTCTCTCAAAAATAAATAAAACACTAAAAAAAAATCTTTTTAAAAAGAAATTCCCAACAAAGAAACCCCAATCTCAAATGGCTTCACCAGTTACTTAAAACCAACCCATAGTAGTTTACAAATAACATTTTAAGATATCCTTGAGGACAGCGTTTTAAAAATAAACTGTATAAAGATACCTAACAAAAGATAAAAGACTCTCCACTCACAAAGTTATAAAACATTACTGAGAAAAATTAAAGACTACCCAAATAAATGGAGAGGTATGCCATGGTCACAGATTCAAAGACTCGATACTGTAAAGATTTGAATTCTCTCAAAACTGACCTACAGATTAAAGGCAGTCCCAACAGGATTCTTGGGGGAACAAGGCACGTGCTCCACTAGACATCAAGACCTGGCCTCAAGTTCCAGTAACGAAGACAGCGCACCGCTGTGTAAACTGAACAGAGATGATACCAAGGGAAGGAGGCACAGACAGAGCCCCGTGGTTCGTGGCCAAGGCGGCACTGTTGGGGGGGTGCGGGGGCAGGGAGGCCTTGTAGGACTGGATATATACAGACACCAGTCCCAGAGCGGGTGGTCAACCTAAATGAAACCCCAGAACCGGGAAAGACCTCACAAGTAGGGCAGAAGAGGCACCAACCACAAAGGAAAAGGATTGGTGCCTTAAAAGGAGGAATTTCCGACCACAGAAGACCTCACCAAGAGAGTAAAACGGCAGGTTACAGAGTAGGACAAGATTTTTAAACACAGGGTAGACTGAAGCATACAGAGATGCCATTTTCAGAGAGCAGTAATAGTTAAAAGTGGGCAATTTTGTTTGGTTCAACTTAATCTAACCAAGAAAGTGCTCATATCTAAAATATGTAGAGAACAACTTCTACAAAACAATAAAAAAGCTAACTCTGTAGAAAAGTGGGCGAAAGACTTCTTAACAGGCACTTCACAGAAGAAGATGTTCAAGAAAGCAATAAACACGCAAAGCTGCCCAACCTCACTGACCCTGAAGAAAACGGACACGTCAATCACGAGACCCCGCCACGCCCCAGAATGGCGAACATTTAAAAAGCCAAGATGCAGAGCAGCGGGAACTGCACGCTGCTGGCGGAGTGCCGTGACGCCGTCCCCTCAGGTGAAGCGCGGCCACCCCACGAGCCAGCAGCGCCACTTCCAGGAACATACACGCACACACACGCACACACACACACACACACACACACCAACCGAGGCAGCAAAGCTGTTCCCAGCAGGTGATTCACACCCGCCTCAGCGCTGGGCACGTATGCTGTGTGTTCAGACAAATCCCACAGCGTCAAAACTGAACGAACGGCACACAGGACAAATACGGTCATTCCACAATGCGGAGCGTAACGGGACAAACATAAAAGACTACACCCCATACGCGGGATCCATCTGTGTGAAGATTCAGGGCGCAGTCAGAGCTAGACAACAGAGTTAAGGACACCCGCTCAGGCAGCAAAGGAAAGGAAAGCAAGGAGCGAGGCCACGCGAGTGAGGACAGGGCTCCCCACAGCAGGGGGCCCAGCCGGCACCCCCGCCCCCACCCTAGGCAGCACGAGTGTGAGCCGGGCTGTTTCGCTCCGCGCACCTTCCTGTGCAGACAGGACACTTCTCAACGGACAAAAAGGTTGAAAGAAAACCCAAAGACGTCCTAACCAAGAAGTCCTAACCAACTCAGTCCTGAATTTGCAAACTGAGCCAAACACCTTGTACTCTAAACAGTAAACCAACGTATTATTTAAAATTATCTTAATAATTTTAATTATTTAACTTAATAATTATTATTTAATAATAATTAATAATTATTTAATTTAACAATTTACTTTAATAAACCAACGTATTATTTAAAATAACTGAGACCAAACTGCACCCTGAGTCCCACTCCCATCGACAGACTCACCCTGCTTAACCTGGACACGGCCAGAGAGACAGAAGTCTTGAACTCCTCGGGGTTCTTCTGGGCCAAGGTGGTAATGAGGCTGGTGGCCGCGGTCACCACACCCTGGAACAGACACAACAGATACATGCTGTGACTGCAGCCAAAGTGCCTGGCTTCTCATTGCAAAGTCATTTTCCGAATAAAACTTTAAATGGAGAGCAAAGACCTGTAGTCCATGGGCCAGATTCACAGATCTCTAACAATCAAGAGCGCACATCTCCCATTTTCTTTTGGAGCTTCTCTTTGCAAGCCTGGACACGTGGCCCAGACCCCTGCGGCAGCGGAGGCCCCATCCCGACTGGCCCTCCTGCCCTTCTCTGGGTCTGGCCACCTGTCTGGTCCTGTGGGCAGCTGCACTCACTGCTGCCCCTGATTTGAATCACTCTGTGTGGGGGCACCTGGCTGGCTCAGCCAGTGGGGCGTGCAACTCTTGATCTTGGGGTTGTGAGTTCAAACCTCACACCGGGTGTAAAATAAAATCTTTTAAAAAGAGAAAAGGGGAGACTGAGTGGCTCAGTCAGTTAAACGTCCAACTTCGGCTCAGGGCATGATCTCGCGGTTCATGAGTTCGAGCCCCGTGTGGGGCTCTGTGCGGACAGCTCAGAGCCTGGAGCCTGCTTCGGATTCTGTGTCTCCCTCCCTCTGCCCCTCCCCCACTCATGCGCCGTTTCTGTCTTTCAAAAACGAATAAACGTTAAAAAAAAAATTTTTTTTAAAGAAAAAAAATCACTCTGTGTGGACGGGGGAGGGAGACATTATTTAGACTCCAGCGCAGAACAACAACTGAGAGAGCCCACGCTTCCCCTTCTCTGGAAGCAGTCCAGGCTGTGTCCCCACCACACTGGCCCCCGAAGCACCCCAGACCCAGGCGAGACTCCTTCCCTGCAGGGCCCCCACACGGCACCCGGCCTCAACGTGCGGGGACTCTCCCTGCAGACGGCTGTCCCGGCACCGCCAGGAGCGGCTCCCGGCAATCTACATCTCTTGAAGGCAGATGCTGGTGAAGAAAAGATGCCCTCACAGATACGTGAACAAAGGAATGCCACTACCGACGGTGAGGACGAGGACAAAGCCCAGGAGAGCCCTGCCCCGCCCCCCCACCCCCCCCACCCCGCCGCCGGACCCAGCTGGCCATCCTCCACCGTGCTCCTGAGCAGGTGGGACAAGACCAGCATTTCGAGCAGCTGCGAAGCTTCGAGGACGGAGACCGCGGGGGACAGCCAGAGCTGAGCGCTTCCTTCAGCCTTCCAATGACAGCGTGAAGGCTGCACCAAACGGACCTAACTGGCCTCAACGCCCACTTCTCAGCGGGCAGAGTAAGTACCAACAGATTCCCCTCACAAGCCAGCTCTGACAGGTCAGTATTTGTGAGCACGCAGGTCCCACCAGGGCAGAGCTGGTCCCCACGGCTCCTAAGCGTGTGGGGCTCGGCCTGGCCCACCACGAGGACAGAACAAATCTGCGCATTCTGAGGAGACTCCTAAAGCATAGTGTCTCACGTCCTCTGCACCCTGCAGGGGTCTTCGTAGGAAGGGCAGTGTGAGAAGACCGGGGCAGACCCAAATGGCCCTCGGTGCTGCCCCCCGGCCACAGCCCATGGCCTGCCCCCCCACACATACACACACCCCCTCAGCTCTTCCACTGCTCTCTGAACACAGGACCCACAGGGGCTGGCTCGCTCTGCCACCCAGCTGACACCCCTCTGGGCATTCTTTGACCTTGAAACCGAAGAAAGCCAAGTCTCAGGCCTCCTTCACCGGCAAAGGCAGGAAGTATCTGACACGGAAGCCAAGGCCACACAGAGGACAGGCGCCAAGAGAACAGTGAACGTGGGCCGAGAACAGCAGGATAAAAGGAGGCGGGGTGATGATGGGCTCAGCCCTCCCGTGGTCTGGCTGGGCCGGCCCCTCCACCTCTCCCGCTTCGAGCTGGGTTCTGGTGCCTGTAGCCAAGAATGTGCCAGGCAGCGCACCTGGTGAAGCAGAGTCGTGTGCATCAGGGCACCAAAGCAGACCCCATAGCTGGGGCTGCAGGATCTTTGGGTGTCAGCGAGAGGAATCCTGCGGGCAGTTGGGATAGTCCCCGTCACTGTGGCAAGTGCTGGGGGTGGACGTCTGCTGGCCAAGGGCTTTGGTGTCGGTTGGCCGTGTGGCTCGGGCCCCCCAAGCTGTCCCAGTTCTGACCCTCCGTCACCTCCTGGTTCAAATCCGCATCTATGTGAAGCCGTTCCGTCTCTCCGAGCCTCGGTTTCCTCAGGTGTGAAACTAGAAAAAGCCCCACTGCCACGCAGGGGCTGCCTGGTGGGTGGCCCGTGGCCTCAAGCCTCACGGCCACCAGCACGGCTTCCCGGCTCTACCAGCGGAGTCTGAACCTGAACAGACTGAGGATGACCCGGCGTGCAGGCCTAACCCTAACCCCCGCCCCCCCCACCCCCCCACCCCCCCACCCCGGCCCTTCCCCCTCTCCCCAGGACTTGGCCACAGAGGCGGAGCTCCACCCTCAGGGAGGGCTGCCGTGCTTGGACACAAACACCCAGTAAACGTGGGCAACGACAACGTGGGAACAGCCCCCAGGGCGGCCGCAGCACAGCAAGCTTGCCGACACGGCCACCGGCTCTCTCCTCTGAATCTGCACGCAATGATCATTTATTTTTAATTTTCGAGGTAGGTTCGTTTCTGGGAAAAAAACATAGTAAGCAGCCTGCATACTAACCCCCATCTACTCAGGAGGAAACCCTGTGTTACATTTCAATTCTCTCAGTGTTACAACAGAACTCGCACAGCGCAAAGCCACCGTGCCGAACGCCTGCTCCAACTTGACCCCATCTCCTGGTGTCACGACCCTGTATGCCCCGGCTGGTGTGGACCGGACCTGTGACCCATGTCAAACCACAACCACCAAACGTTCCTGTCTACGACACAGGGAGGACACTCAGGCCTGGCCTGTGGAGCAGTCGTGCAGATTAGCAAGACTGCGGGCAGGAGCTTAGGCGGGGTCACGGGACACCCTCACCACCGCCTGATAGACAGGCACACCACACGGACTGCCCTCCCTGGACAGGGTGCCTCCAGAAGCCGCTGATCTCGGTCTGGCCGGTCTGTGCGGCCCCAGCACACGGGAAGCTTTGCGACAGCTAGCTCTGGGGCGGGCTGGAGGTCGTGTCTGCACGGTCCCACCCCAGGGAAGGCGGGGCCCCTCCCCCTGGCCACAGGAGCGCACACACGCTCACAGGCTCAGTGGACTAAGCTCGGTGTCCCCTCAGAAAGCACCGAGCTGCTGTTTTCTCAATGGCCATCCCAGAGACGGTCACTTGGTGGGGTGAGCAGGACCCTGGTCCAAAGGCACTTACCAAATGCTGGTCGTTGAGGAGGTGCACCACGCGGGACGTCCAGTCACCCATGGGGACGAGGTCGGGAGACGTTCGGTACAAACGCAGCAAACACAGGGCGGCGCTCTGCTTCACGCTGTCCATGGTGTCTCTAAAAGACAAACACCGGTGGTCGCTCGAGAACACGGCTGGCACCCCACGTGGCCCCAACAAGCTAAGCATGGCCCCGAGCCTCACAGATCATACGCCGGAGTAACACGGAGACCAGGTCGCTGCACCCTCCCGTGTGACCCAGCCCACGCCCACCGCCTCCGAGAGGTGTCCGTCTGGACCACGTGTGGACAGTGACAGACGGCTTCTGCTCTGAAGACCTGCCTTTGGCTCCTGCCCAAGACAATCAACAGCAAAGAATCCCACCAGGAAAGGTATCTCATCTCCAAAAGTGTCAGTTCTGGTATTTTTCCCAACTGCTGAATAAGACCTTGGCTATGCAAGACTGACCATATTCAACTCATGCTCCTCTCTGCTTGGATCACGGTATTTTTTTCAAAACTCAGTTAACAACATACAATCAAAACAGAAAGAACAGAGAGCCTTGCACTGCCACAAAACGCCCCCGGCGATTTCCTCCCGTGTCCAAAACCCCTGTCGGGTGCCCTTGTGAAGCACCCCACCCCCTGCTTCTCTCTGTGCTGGGACAGCAGAGGCAGGGATTCAAATGCCCTCCTGCCCCTTCGTGTGGTTGACTGTGAAAAGTAGCCACTGAGCCACAGAGCCCGGGGTCCCTGGAGCACAGCAAACACTGAGAAGCTAGGTCAGAATGACTGCAGACAGCCGGGGAGAGGGACATCTGGAGGGTTTCCTGCTCCGGTTTTAATGCTGGCGGCGGGCAGAGAACGTCCCCAGGGCTGTTTATCCCTCCTCCCCACCAAACCCCAGCCAAATTCCGCTGAGCCGCCCACCAAGGAACAGCCCCGTGGAGGCCGTCTGAAAAAGAACACAGCAGGGCGACGGTGGAAGCAGTGGGGGCTCCTGCTCCACGTAGAGAGGAGAGGAGGGCTGGGGACCGTCGTCACCATTTACCTGCCTCATAGCTTTCTTGGCCCTAAATCCAGCCCAACACAAGAAACCCTCAAGCTGCTCCCCATTCTACCCCCGGGAGAAACTGCCTTCACAGAAACCCCGTAGGATTCTACTGCCCCGGGGGAGCAGTCCGTCCCTGGCCCTCTCTGGCCCCACACCATCCTCACAAGGAGCAGGCAGCACGCCCCGCAGGCCTTATGGCAGAGCCGCCCCGAGTCACCACTGCGTTTCCGTGCTCGCACGGGAGGGCCTTCCTGCCCCCGGGACCCACACCAGAAGAACATTCGAGGAGAGGGAAGTACGGCATCCAACACCCCTGGGGAGGCCGGGGAGGCCACTGCCCGCTCTGTGTCAGTTCTATCTCGGGCCCGCGGCCCAGTGCCCGGCACCCTCGCTTCCTGAACGCCTGCTGGGGGCCGCCGTCCCGCCCCCAACGTGCCAGCTCCAGTGCAGTTATTTGACTGCTGACAATCTCCTCTGCATCTGCCACCCCTGCAATGCCTCAGTCCGTCTCTGGCCGTCTCCAGCCTGAGCACTTCACCTTGAGCTGCCCGTGGGTTAACTGCACATTCAAGAGCTGGGAATGGCGTTCGAATAGGGCTCGTGGGTACCACGCGGCCTGAGCCTCTTGGTGTAGGCTTGTCTGTGACCTCGATTCTGACAGGTAATCCAGCGGGGTGGGCATGACCGCGCCAGGTCCCCTAGGCCGTGAAACTCGCAGGCACGGCTCAACTGTCTTCCCGCAGCAGGATCCTCCCCCGTCCCGTCCACGCTGGGCCTCGCCGTGCGCCCCCTGTGCCCTTTCACTGTAGGTGCGGTCCGTCCTTTACTTCAGGAAAGCGTTCTTCAATTGCCATCTGAATGCTCTCCAGAGATTATCTCTGTTTTACGTCACACTCGTCCAACAGGCATTTTTCAAGCACTTACTGTGTACCAGGTATTGGTCAAAACGCTGGAAACAAAGCAATGGCCACAGCAGACAGAAACCTCAGCCCCCAGGAGCCTGCCTTCTGCGGGCGGAGGCAGGCAGGGCGCAGACGTGCTCCCTGGTGTGCGCCAGGAACAGGGCAAGGGCCAGGCGGCAGCCAGAGCAGGGAAAGGGGTTCAGGGAAGGCCTTGCCCAACCTGGTGCAGCCCTAACGAGTGAGGAAAACAAGGTGCCGTGCGGCCCTGAACGCACACCCACCCTGGTGGGGTCTGGACCCGAACGTCCCGTCAGGGTCACTCTGCTCACATCAAGTCCCTCGAGTCTCTTCTGTCTTAGTTTGCGCTCAGGGCGGCCACCATGGCCCACAGCTCTCATCGGCAGACGTGGAGCGTCGTCTCGGCTCCCCACCTGCTTCCTCGGCTCTGCTGTCCTTCCAGTGAGTGACCTGCTCCCGGCGTGTGTCTCTGAGTGCCCCGCCCCCCTTCCCGTGGGGCCTTGCTTCCAGCCTGGCCACTCCGTCTCCCTCTGGCGGCACACGCCTCGGACAGACACTCCTCCAGGGCTTGTGTGGCCACAGCCCTTCTGGTCACTGGTGCAGCCCAGGGCTCGCCCCGGAGGCACACCTAGGCCTCAGGGAGGAGCGTCCGTGTGCCACAGGGTTTGGGGCGGTGTCCCGGCATCCAGAGTGCCGTGGCCTCTGTCTGCACTGCCGGCCATCCTGGAAGAGCTTGGTCCCGACGAAGTGCCCGGGCCTGGGGCGTTTGTTGAGCCAGATGTGTCACCAGGGTGTGGACCCTGGGTCAGTTCCCCAGCTCAGCAGAGTCCGGGACCACGAACGCAGGACCCTGCCTCTGCCATGCCCCGTGGCACCCTTCCAGAGCGGCCTACTCTGCCCCACGTGGCCCCTCTCCAAATCAAAGGGGGTGGGGGTAGGTCTCTAAGAATTCTGTGCTTGGACTCTTCCTCAGTGACGCTCTGGAGAAAGGGCGAGAAGGGGTGCTGCGCCACAACCCAGGATGACACGCTCCTCCTTCGGCAGCCGCGTGGGAGGCTGGGCCCTTGTCGGTTGGTTGCAGCCGGCAGGGCCCTTCTTCCATGCTCTTCCAAACCCCGGCGGTACTGGGGCAGGAGAGGCGTGACAGGACTTCGCCAGGCACCTACACGTATGGTTGCCCCGCCGCCTAAGACAGGGAGACGAACTCATCCTAGAAATCCTCTAAGCAGCTGCATGTTTGGTTCACTTAACGCGAGAGACACACGCACTTCCGACAAGTCACGGGACACATACCCAGCGACGAGGATTTTCGGAATCTCCCCAGCAAACGCCTCGGCCATCTCTCGGCTGCCCACGTTGGCGATGCAGTGCAGGGCCAGGCCCATGAAGGTGGGGTTCCGACTGGCCAGGTCGTTCTTGATGGCGTTGTTGATGAGCCGGATCAGCTCGCTGTTGGAGTTCACCAGCACAGAGATGAAGAGGTAGCCCTGGTTCCGGACAGACAAGAGGACAGAGAGCTCGTGACAACCTGGGTCGACACGGACAAGGCACAAGCGTCCAGCCTTGGGCCGGCCTCCCGACGCCTCCACTGCCCAGTGTCCTGCAGGAGGGGGTCGCGCCACAGAGGGTTCCTCTGCACTCTGATGAAAGCACCAGTGTCGTTAAAGAGGCAAAGTCCCTGCTTCCGGCTCTGCCATAAGACAGTCCTGAGGGACGCACCCAAGAGGCACTTAGACGTCCCCATGGGAACCAGACGCCTCGGTCTCCAGTCCCACCTCCCATCCCACTCACCTATCCATGGTACCACGTGTGAGCAATGTGGACTCACCACTGTCCTGAACAGGGCAGAAAGGACCCTCATTGGAAGGCCCCAAGAAACCATGATGAGTTCCCGAAACCCTGCTCACTCCGGCCTCACCCTCTCTCTTGATCTGTCTCTGCGCCCTCACCACTGGCCCAACTCCAGCCCCGTGTCACCCCTGCCGTCCACACTCTCCCCATGCAGAGGACACAGTGACCTTCTCGAGACTCATCTCATCACTGACCGTGCAGGTGAAACTCCTGTGCAGCTTCCTGTTGGCCTTGGGAGAAAGGCCCCACCCACAAGCCCACCTCCCCCGTCTCCCCTCCAGCCACCGCTGCCCCTTCAGCTCCGGCACACGTGAGCCCAGCTGGGCACTACTGGCTCTGTCTGCCCTCATTCCCCAGTTAAGCCCTCGTCCTTCTGTCCCCGCTCGGGATGCCCTCCTTGGAGGACCTTCCCTAGTGGCCAGCCCCTCTCAGGGCCCCAGAAAGCTCTCCACACCTTCTGCCCTGGGCACTGGCCACAGCTATAATTCTCCATTTACGAACGATATGATACCATCTCTTCACTGAAAAAGGGCAGGGCCCACATCTGCTTTTGGTCCCTATGTCCCCAGGGGCCTCCCAGCAGACTGCTTGGTCCATGGCAGACACCCAAATTCTTATCAGGTAAATACCAATACTTCATGACATTCCTGGGGGGGGGGGGGGGGGTCTAGGGTTTTTTGGTTTTTTGTTACTTTACTTCCTGTAAGTTAAATTTTCGGACAGAGGAAGCTGTTAACTTTGCAACACTGGGGAAAACATAAAAATATTGCTACTCTGAGGAGCTACAGGGCTAAAGCTACAAAGCCGGAGAGGGCTTCAGGGGCCCAGGTGCCAGCGCCATCTGGAAGGGCACAGGGAGCCGGCAGCAGGGCAAGGGCACGCCCAGAAGCAGCTCCAGCTCTTCTGCCACGGGGGTGTGGCGGCCTTGCCAGAAAGGGAAAGTTGTGCGGGGACCACGGGGAGCGGGTCGGTGGGGGGGTTGTCCGTGCCGGTGAGTTAGGCAGACATCTGGGGCAGGAAGCAGTCCTGCCCCAGACACCCCAGCCTGGCTCCCTGCAGCATCCATCTAGACCCACAGGAAGTCTCGGCTGCAGGGGAGCTGGAAAGAAAGAGCAAGGAAAGAAACGGCCTCCAAATCAGAAGAACCCGCCCAGGAGAAAAGGCCCTTCCACGGGCAAGATTGCCTCCTGGAGGGGAAGGGGGCCCTGGGGCCGCCTCAGGTGTCCTGGATGCCAGCCCCACCCCGACCCCCGACCCCCTCCGGCGACACTCACGATCTGCTTCTCCGTGTATCTGTTGGAGCTCAGCAGGTTCACGGCCTCCATGTGCCCAAAGTCAATGTCATGACCCAGGAGGAAGATGAACAGCAACTTGCAGACGTACTTCTTTTTACTGTAGCCATCGAGAGCCTTGTCACCTACAGAAAAGGTGGGTGAAGTGGGAGGGCAGGGAAGTCGTCGGCAGGAGCTGGACAGCAGGGCGCGGGCCCACCTTCCACCGCACACGGGGCACCACCGTGCTGCACACGAGTGCGGGTGACAGGTGACGTTTCCAGACCGGGTGATGCACGGCAGAACCCAAGAGTGCGGCTTCCCTCAGAAACCGAAGCCAGAATCCTTACATCAAGAGCTCTGCCCACCCCACCCTCACAGCGCCCCCCCCCCCCCCCCCGACAGCCCCGGGCAGGCCAGGCCCCAGGGGGCCTCCCTGGGACCAACCAGCCCTGCCAGGGCCCCTGGAGTCAGCAAGTCGGTCTTTTAAATAAGTTCTTTCCCGCAGGTGGATGAGCATGCTCTAAATGACCCCCTTTCGCTTCAGTTTTAGGACAAAGCACCCACCCGCGGAAGTCACACACGAGAGGGCCAGAGGAACCGTGTCTTCACCCTAAACACAGCGCAAACGAGCACCTCACGAGACCTCATGATGAGGCGGGTTCGAGACACATCACTGGCAGAACACGAACTGCTATTTAAAAAAGACCACCCAAGGGCGCCCGAGTGGCTCTGGTGGTTAAGCGTCCAACTTCGGCTCAGGTCATGATCTCGCAGTTCGTGAGTTCGAACGGGCTCTGGGCTGATGGCTCAGGGCCCGGAGCCTGCTTCCGATTCTGTGTCTCCCTCTGTCTGCCCCTCCCCTGCCTGCACTCTGTCTCTCACATTGTCTCAAAAATAAATAAACATTTTAAAAAAAAATAGAAAAGACCACCCTGCGCCATTTTAAGGATCGAAGTTCTCAATTCGCCGGACGAGGACACAGTTTTCCTTAGAGCGCACCACTAGCGGACTGCAGAGGTGACAACTAGAGAGATCGGTCATCTTTCTGAGCTGGGTCTCCCAGGGACACTGCTGTCACAGTGTGAAGGACCCGTGTGGGACATGTGAGGGCTGAAGGGGACTCGGGGACAGCACTGGCCTCACAAGTCGGGACCCTCGTGCTCGTGGGCCAACAAGTACCGGCTGACCATGGAGAGCGGTCTGGAAGGCCTCCCCCAAGACTTCCTAGGGGGACAATCACATGTCAGCCAGCCAGCTGGTCACCTCACCTTGAGACGTTCTGAGAAACCCTCCCTTTTCACCAACAAACTGATATACAATGTAATGACCTAAGAGTATAAAAGGAGCCCAGGCCTGGTTCCTCCACCACCGCCAGCCCCCACTGGCTCATCCGCTCCCCGCACCTGGGGAGCCCAGCTCTGGCTGGGACACCCCCCATCTGCTGTGGGAAAGAGTCTGTAGGCTCAGCACATGCAGCCCAGGGCAAGCAGCACCGGTCTCCCATCTCCTGCCCACCCGGATTCCATCACCTACCGGAAGCCTCCTCTGACAACCAAGCCTAAGTTACCACCCTACCTCCTCTCACCTCCTGGAGACAGGTCTCTGCTACTCAGAGCACATCTTAAAGGAAAACACAGCAGCATCCAAAGAGAGAGAACAGCTTGGTCAGACTGAGCTCTGTGGAGACGGCCACAGAAGCACCTAGGGGCTCCTTCCCTGAAACCCCTTACTGGTTTCTGCTCCTGCAGGACCTCGGACACAGGGTCCCTCCTACAGCCCTCCCGGATGCCAGGAGACTTACAGCAGGGCCGTCACTAAGGCAGAAGAATAACCAGGCACCTCCTGGCCCTGGTGCGTGGCTATGATGTACAGTAACGGCCAATGCCCAGAAGGCAGCTTCGGGAACTCACAAGGTACTGCAGAGAGTGGGGACGAACCTGCGTGCCAGCCCAGAGGGCAGTCCGGCACGCCACCCTGCCTGAAGCCAGAGCCCCGCTCCCGGTGAGAGGGTGGCTCTCCCAAGGGGAACCAGCAGGCCCGGCGTGATCAGGAAAGAAACGATGGCCCCAAGAGAGCGGGGCTCACGTTATGCCTACGTGCCTCCCCCAGGCACCTGCCCAGTCCAGCCCCACCTGCTCTCAGGGGCTCCTCACCTACTCAAGAGTGACCCGTGGGGAAGCCTCTCCTTCCCACGGACTGCCCCCACCTTGGGTCCTGTCGTGGAGGGCGGTGCGGACGGGAGGGAAGCACTCTCACTTCCCACACGTATGCTGGAGTCTGGCTGGGGCGGGGGAGGGTCCCGGGAGCGCTGGCTGCCGCTGCCCCGCCGTCTCGGGGCCCACGGTGACTCCAGTGCTTTCTCTGGCAAGTGTCCCACTATCGGCCTTCCCAGCAGCAGCTACAAGGGCTGCAGACTCAGGGACCGGGTCCCCTCCCGGCTCAAGAGGTACACCACAGCGGCCCTGCCGGCCCTCACGGGCAAGGAAGGAGACACGGGTGCACTTCAGCCTCCTGAGCGGCCTCAAAAACAAAGAGCTCTGCTCACTCCGCAGCCCAGATGCTTTGTTTCCGTCAACGAAGAGTGTGCTTGCTGGCCCCGCCTGCGTCCACCCGCACGTTCCCAGCACCCAGCACCCACCCACCTCAGGAGCAAGGCCCGGGCAGAGCGTGCGCCACAAACCCCGGCCACATGGGTAGCCCCGCATCCTCTCCGTTCTTGAAGAGACCGAGCCCATCTCCCAAGGACAGAACTGGCTGGCTGGACACAGTGTCCCCATGCCACCTGTCAGTTCCAAGCGCACCTCCACGAACAGCCCGGGCGGAGCCCTCTGCACGCCTCTCCCTCGTGGCTGTCTCAGTACAGGGCCGCGGCGGGGGGCGGGGGGCGGTGCCACAGCCGCAGAAGGGGCCCTCCTGCAGTTTGGGGTGAGGACTGGAGGGGCTCCGAGGTCCCACAGTGAATTTGGGGCCCCACCCTGGCCATAACCTTCTCACGGCCCTCTCAAGGTGACCCCGATGCCCACGCCATCATCCGGATCCCCTCTGCAGCCCCACGCTACTGGCCTGCCGGAGGTGGGTCGCCGCCCTCTGAGAGTTCCCGACAGCCCGTGCCCTGGCCCGGCCAAACCAGCTGCCTTCTCTCTCTCCGGGGGCTGAGCTACCCCCTTGCTCCAAGGAGGGGCCTGAAGATCTGTCCTCCTGGGGGCTCTCCTTGGGCCCGAGGGGCCATACCTTGGGCCTTGTAGTCACCCTCACCAGAACTCAGGAGTTCCTCCCAGTGACCGTCGCTCCAAGCTGGTGTGGTTTCACTCGGACCAGACCAGACTGAGGTGGTCCTCACAATGTTAGTTTCAGGGCGGGCTAGAACTGTGTCTTTATTCCAGTAATTTCAAACTGTCACACTGCACATCTCGTGCCTGAGAGGGGGTGGCCCACGTCCCCACGTTCCGTGAAGACCAGAGAAGAGGGGAGGTGGGAAACAGGCCACACATCCTGACTGACAATCAGGATCCAGTCTGTGCCCGAGACCCCCAACTTGTCTACGGCCCCCTCCTCGGTGGGCCCTTCCAGAAATGAAGCAAGACACCACATCACGGCTTAGCACTGCCTGAGACAACGTGAGGCTTATGACGACCCTGTATCACTGGCTCTTAAGACTCATGCCAATTTCAGAATGTGAAATGTGAAACAAGGTCTATCTGAGAATGACAAAACCTGGTCCTTCTGTAAGAAGATATTAAGCAGTAAGACCCAAGACTGGAGAGTGAGTCACCAGTGCACCCAGACGTGGGGACAAACACGCTCCCTCCTCCTCAGGCGCTGGGCTGGAGGGGCAGGCACCCTGACAGTGGCTTAGTGTCTGGATCAGAGCCAGGTCAGCCCTGCGTACCCACACAGCGGTGCTCCCCACGTGCACTCCCTCCAACCACACTGTTGTGTCCCTGCCGGCTCTGTCCCTGCCATGTCCCAGCACCGATCAACCTAAAACACCCTCAGTCGCTCATGCTTTTCAGGGCCTATCCTGTCTCATTCGACAGTGGCGATGGCCAACATTCGTCCAAGATAACCACTCTTAAGGGACAGGAGAAAGATGCCTATCAGTTTTACCTCTGACCCCAACAGGCCTCGGGCTGACACGAATCTGTCATTTGTGCCTTAAGGGCAGGGCTCTTGTGCTAAATGGAGACGTGGCCCGGGACACACAGGTTTCCAAACCCTCAGCCTCCACCGGGGGATCACGTGGGCAGTCACATAAAGTAGGGCAAGGGCGCCTGGCCCACTGTGAGGAGGTCTGAGCTTGGCCGCCCGAGTACGACCCTATCTCACCAAGAAAGATGTTCCCACCTGACAAATAAGATGCCAGCCAGAGCCCGTGTGGTTGTGGGCATAGCATCTGAGTCCCAGGAAGCAGACTCTTCTGGACGATTTCTGAGCTGTGGCCCTTTCCCACTGTTTTCTCTCACAGACACCGGTGCTCGACAAGTATCTTGTGATCAAAGAGGTGGAAAGACCAGGAGGGACATGGCCCTTCCTCGCGTCTGCACCCTGACGGTATTCCTCCCTCGCCCCCACGCCATTCTGCCTGCCTCCTCCATGAACTGAGAGATGCCCACACCGGAGAATCCACTCTTCGCCCCCGAGTCCCCACAGACCCGAGGCGTTTCCTCCACTCTCTGTAATGCTTACTGATTTCAGTGGTTAGAGAAAGGGAGATGCAAATTAAGACCACAATAAGGTTCCACTACACGCCCCCCACCGTAACCAAAACTCACAAGATCAACCATACCAAGTGCCGGCAAGAACGTGGAGGAACTGGGACCACTCCCACCGGCTGGCAGGAGCGACACGTGCACAGCCCCCCCCCCCCCCCCCCACCCGAAAATGGCGAAAGGCCCCCTGCCGCGGGCCCGGGGTGTGTGCCCAGCGGGAGTGCTCACCGCAGCCTCGGCCTCACAGGCAAGCGCGGGCGAGTGCACGGCGGTGCAGAGGCGCTCGCAAGCCACTGGCACACGCGCGTGCCCTGAGCGCACCGTGCTCAGCTGAAGAGACCTCGTGCCACCCAATCCCTTTCACGTGGGTTTCAAGAAACAGCAAAGCTACCGTGACACACAGCAGACCGGTGGCCGCTGGGGGCTGACGAAGGTGGCCGAGTACACGGGGACACAGGGAACATACATGCACCTTCCAAAATTCAAAGTGCACGCTTAAGTCAATTTTATTGCAAGTAAAACACATCCCATAAAGCCAACTTTTAAACCATTCCTGTCAAATACACCAGGAAGAAAGGCATAAAGCATGGGAGAACACTGGCGAAGACCGGGGGCGGGGGGGGAGGGGCAGGAGGTGCGGCCAGCCCGTCAGGAGCCAGCGTGGCACCCCCTTGCCGAGAGCTTTCGCGCTTCCTCCATAAAAAGCTGTGCTTTACTTAAGTCTTTCTATACCTACAGTAACCTAAGTTCTTTGTGGGAACTTTTGTTTTAACGTTTTCTTTATTTGGGGGACAGTGCAAGCGGGGGAGGGGCGGGGGGGAGGGGGGATCCAAAGAGGGCTCTGTGATGACAGCACAGAGTCCGACACAGGGCTCGAACTCACGAACCGTGAGATCATGACCTGAGCCTAAATCGGACACTTAACCGACTGAGCCACCCAGGCGCCCCCCTTTATGGGAACGTCCTCATTCAGCTGTGCACCCCAGACCGTGGCGGACACCCAGTGGTTCCGTAGCAAGTTAGCGGATGCCATGTGGTACACCCCTGCAGACAGTGATAAGCAAGAGTGATGTCTCCGCAAAGGGTACCACAGCAGCTGCTTCCCAGAGGTCTCGAGGTGGAGTGTGCCGGCTGATGTCATAGTAACTACCCCAATCCACCCCAGACCCGGGTGGCTCACACAACAAGCACCACCTTCTCGCTCACGAGTCTGCAGGTCAGCCAAGACTCAGCAGGGGCGGCCTCCAGCCACAAGCGGGATCTAGGCCCGCACAGGGCGCCTCTCCCTCTCTCAGCTCAGCAGCACCCAAAGCACATCCTTCCCAAGGAGGCGACAGGAAGGCCCCCGAAGGGGCAAGTAGAAACAAGCAACCCCCCTCGAGGTTAGGTCTCAAAGTGGCGCACAGTCGTGGTCTACATCCCACCGGCCACATCACATGACCAAGCCCCACATCCTTCCTCAAATGACAGAGCCCACTGGTGAAACCATCGGCCTCCAGCCTTCTCGGTGGCAGGGTTTCAGATTACAGATGCAACTTCCCGACGTTCTCAGGACTGTCATATCGTATCACTTCTCATCTACTGCTTCCACATGTATCTGTAACTGCACAAGGTGCTATCGTGCGCAGCGAGCGTGCGGTCACCTCCGTGGCCGCCACGTCTTTCCTCCTCTTCTGCCCCTCTGACCTTGAATCTGGGATTCTCTGCTTCTGGCCTCAAGTATATCCTTTGGAATTCCCTTTTCCTCACGGGAAACTCTCTCCATTTTTGTCTCAAGAAGCTCCGTTCCAGCTTCAGTCTTAGAAGACACTCTTGCCGGGCAGTCTTCCACTGGCTGTTCTCCAGCACGGGGCCAGGCTTCCGATCTTCTGCGTGCCAAGTCGGCGGCCAGCACAGCTCCCCTGCCCGTGACTTGTGATCTCTGCGTCTCCGCAGAACGCGTCTAGGTGTGCACCTCATTCACGCCACCTGTGTGTGTGGAGCCTGCAGTCTGGCCAATTTCACTCATTCCTTGCTTCTTAAGACACACAAATTCACTAAAATTTTGAAGATATTTCACAACGTACTGAAATCAGAAAAATAAATTCTTAATATACGAAATCTAGAAAGATAGAATTAGGAATTAGACTTTAAAGGATTTAGGGGAAAAAAACCAATGACGGTCAGATGCCACGAAGCAGGCGGCACAGCCTAACGGTAAGCGTGCTGCCAGGCCCAAGGGCCCCCTCCATCCCCATCAAGGGGACAGCGAACTTCTCTCCTCTCGCACAACACAACTTCGTGCACTCTTAAAAGCTGCCACATTCTCTCTCTTTTCCTTCTGGGACGCCAACTAAACCTTTGAGACTTGATCACCACATCCCTTTACCTCTCGCCCCCTGTCCTGTCCCCTGCCCTCTATTCAGGACCCGCTTTGTTCCTATTGTTCAGAACACCAAATCTCTCTTCAACTATGTCTGCTGTGAAATCCAGAGTTCTTCACTTTGGTTTCTGCAGGTTTCAGTTCCGGGATTTCCATTTGCTCTAATATTTCAAATTCTGCTACGCCACCTTTCGCACCCCAAGTTTCCTGCTACAGATTTCAAGGGTGCCTTTATCTCTTTAAAAATGGCACACCTGCCCCTTTACCACCATCTGAGTCTGGTATCAGAGCTCTCCATGAGTCTGTTCCCGTGGTCTCTGCTGATTCCCGCTCACGCCGCCTTGACTCCCTATGTGCCTGGTTATCTGTGACCAGATGCTGGACTACATGTGTGAAAATTCTAGGCATCATCTGTGGCCTGCAATGACAATGTCCTCCTCCGGGGGACTGCTTTTCTTACTTAACCCGAGTATAAAGTTCGAGGTGTCCAAAGGCCCACTGCACACCTGTCACAGGGCTGGCTCACGTCCAGTCCACTCCTGCCCTTAGGGCACTGCCTTGAAAGCCTCCGTGGAAAGCAAAAAGGGTCTCCACTTGTCGTGGGCTCCGGGCTTTGATTCTTCTCCTAGACCAGGGTTGCTCAACTTCGGCACGTCGACATCTCAGGCCGATGGCTCTGGGTGGGGGGCTGTTGTATGTGCTGTAGGGTGTAAGCAGCTTCCCTGCCCTCCACCCACTAGATGGCAGTAACGCACCCCCTCCCAGGTGGTGACAAAGGACCCGGTCTCCAGGTGTTGCAAATGTCCCCTGGAGGGCAAAGCCGCCCTGACAGATAACCACCCTCTTGACTTTCATGGTCACATCAATGTCTGTTTCACGGTTCCTTCTTTGGGATCAGCAAATGCTCTCGAGGCACAAACAGCGGTGTGCTGTACCTGCTTACGTGGACACTTTCCTCCTCCTGGAGAAGGCCCAGAAACTCTCCTTGTTTCTTGTTATCTATGATGCTTCCAAGAGAGAATCCCAAGCAGGGTTTGGGATGCGGGGCTCAATCTCAGGCCTGTGAGACTGACTTGAGTTGAAATCCAGAGGCTGACACTTAACCAACTGAGCCATCCAGGCAACCCCTCAAGACTTTTTTTAACAGTGTATCTGAAGTCAGCACTGTCCAACTTGCAGCTTCTAGCCACGTGTGGCTACTGAGCACTTGAAGTGTGGCTGGTCTGCGTGGAGTGTGGAGTGTGCTAGAAGTGTAAAATACACACCAGAATTCAAAACGTGGTATGAAAAAGATGTACGATATCTCTTTAGAAAAAGAGGTAACTTTTTCTATTGACTACATGTTGCAATGATACTATTTTAGGCATATTACAATAAATAAAACATATTAAAACTAGGTTTTTGTGAAGTTTCATTTGTTGTCTTTTTTAATCATCTCTACACTCAATCTGGGGCTCAAACTCATGACCCCAAGGTCAAGAGTCACACGCTCCACCAACTGAGCCAGCCAGGTGCTCCTAAAATTAGTTTCGTCTGCTTTTTACTTTTTTTTTAGTGTTGCTACTAGAAAATTTAGAATTATATGTATGTCTGCATTAGTGACTTGTATTATATTTCCACCATATGGTACAGACGTATGTTAGCTAATCTGCCACAACTGGACTCAGAAGCCCCCCAGGGTGCACATTTCTGAGGACAAAGGGTAGGTTTTCTATTATCTGTTACTATGCAAGGTGCACACATACTCAATAATGCCAACTGCTTCACAGGGGAGAGGGACCTCCTTCCCTCCCTAGGACAGCTTAGCTTAGGCAGGCATAAAGACAGAAGAAACAACACAAGGCTTGTTTGCCCCCAAACATTTATATGGAAAGGCTGAAGACGTACCATCCGAAGGGCCATGAACTCGTTTTTAATAACAACATGGTTAACATTTATAGGCATTCACTCTCCATAGAGCACTTTACGCTTAGTTCCACATATAGATATAATTACTGCAGCAGACACGGACCCTCCCTTCAGTGAAGGACTGGGGGTGCCAAGAGGGTGGGGACCTCAAAGGGTCAGCTTCGTCAGGGACTGCCTTCCTTGGCTTCGAGCCACAGCTGCGTGAGGCGGGGGGACAAGGGCCCAGCCATGCCCACCCCACACCAGATGCCCCTGACAGGCAATCTTGATGTCAAAGCTCCCGAACGGGCCTCCCCTGCCCGCCTCTAGCCCTCTCCCTCCCTTCCCTGCTCACAGATGCTCCTCTCATAAATCCTCAGTCCTCCGAGCCTAGCTCAGGGTCTGATTCACAGAGAATCCAGCCTGAAATGATCATCAGTAGCCCACGTGAAAGCTGAGAAAGACACGGGGAAGGGTAAGTAACGTGACAAAGCAGCACACCTTGTAAAGCATCAGAGCAAGGACCCTGTCTGCAGGTGGTCAGGGCAACCTTACTCTTAACCACCATGTGACAGTGCCTTTAGGATGCAGTGAAAGTTACAAACCCCTCACCATGTGGCACAGACGGCAAACGGACCCACAGAACGATGCTCCACGTCACGTGGCGGGAGGGAAACGCGCATCAAAACAGTCGTGAGCTCCCTCCGCACACCCGCTGGAGCGGCCCAAAGCCAGAACGGCGACATCACCCAATGCTGGCGAGGACACGGGGGCGACGGGAACTCTCGTTTGTTCCTGGCGGGAATGGGAAGCGGGGCGGCCGCTTTGGGAGACAGTCTGGTGGCTTCTGAGAAAACTCCACACGCCATTACCACGCGACACAGAAGCCCCGCTCCCCGGTATTTACCGCGGGAGCCGAAGACCTACGACCACGCAACGCGGGCTCACGGGACATTCGCGGCAGCTGTATTTATAATCCCAGCAGCTACATTCACAACTGACAAAGCCCGGACGCCATCAAGATGTCCTTCAGCGGGTGGACAGATAAATAAACTGTGAGATGTCCAGGCGAGGGAATACTATTCGGCACTGAAAAGAAACGAGCTAGGAAGCCGTGGAAAGAAGGAATCTTAAAGGCACCTTACTAAGTAAAAGAAGCCAATCTGAAAAGGCTACATACTGTATAATTCCAATTCTATGACATTCTGGAAAAGGCAAAACTATGGAGACGGTAAAAAGATCAGCGGTTGCCAGGGGCCGGGGGGAAGGAAAGGATAAACAGAGCACAAGAGATTTTTTGGGGCATGAAACAACTCTGTACGATACTGCAGTGATGGATATGTGTCATCACTCGTTTGTCCAAACACACAGAATGTACAGCCCCCAGAACGACCCATGACATCAACTGTGGACTTTGGGTGATGATGACGTGTTCACGTAGGTTCCTCAGCTGCCTGGTGGGGTGTCGACAGTGGGGAGGCTGTGCAGGTGTGGGGGCAGGGGTGTATGGGAAATCTCCGTACCTTCCTCGATTTTGCTGTGAACCTAAAGCTGCTCTAAAAAAATAAAATTTTGGGGCGCCTGGGTGGCTCAGTCGGTTGAGCATCCGACTTTGGCTCAGGTCATGATCTCACAGTTCATGAGTTCGAGCCCCGCATCAGGCTCTGTGCTGATAGCTCAGAGCCCAGATCCTGCTTCAAATTCTATGTCTTCCTCTCTCTCTCTGCTCCTCCCCGGCTCATGCTCTGTCTCGCTCTCCTTCAAAAATAAATAAAAACATGTAAAAAAAATTTTTTTTAATAAAAAAATAAAATCTTAAGAAAAACAACTAAATAAAAAAAAACTTAAGCAATGAAAGTTATAGACCTCCCCAAACATACACACGTACTATATACACGTATATGCGCGCACATGTGTGTGTGAAACAGCAAACCTTTTCACGTGCAACTTCAGAAGTTTCACAGACCTTCTAGAAGATCCTCAGGCCTAATTCAAAATATGAAAACATAATCCTTTCCCTAGGGCTCCACAGGGAAATACTGGAGGTCCACTAGTTTGCATCCCTTGATAACACGGGATACCCATCCTCAAGCCCTGAGAAGCCACCCATTCCTAGAGATTCTGTGTCCCCCACACACACCCCACCCCGCCCCAGCTCCTTGGCTTCAGTCCCAGCCTCTCCTCTATTCACTGTTCCCGGGCAATTCCAGCCACTCTCATGGCTAAAGTCTGCTCAGCCACGTGAACCAGATGTCAAACCTGGAAAAATTCACTGAGAAAGTAAGCCTTAACGGATCAGCCAGCCTTTCACAGACGTGTCCTCAGTACTGACCATCTGCACTTCGCAGCCCCTCAAGGTGCGGGCGCCCAGGGAGGTGCGCTCCAGACATGCTGGCCTACAAAGAGGCACCACCTGAGAGGCTGGGCGATGTGGCTCGTGACTGGTTCACAAAGCCAGAAACACTTTGGTCCAGGAAGTGCCCAGATAACTGTCATACTGAAACAGTGAGTGGCCTCAGGTAGAGCACTTCTTTGAGATTCACGCTTTGAGCCCAGACCGCACCGGGTCTGTCCGGCTCACCACTCCCAGACCTGAAGGAGTGAAGTCCAGGAGTGGAAGGAGCTGCTCTTCAGGAAGAGGCTGGGTCCCGGGAGGGGCCCCTCCACCCCATCCCTTCCACACAAGTTCTCAGACAACTCAAGAGCGACCAATGGCCTGACCCGAAGCACGTTTTAATTCCAGCAGAGCCACAAGAGTAACGGTGCTAACTCAGAACTTTGATTCGAAGAGGAAAGAGTTAAAAGGCATTAGAAGACGAGGCCCCGCTCCAGAAGATTTACAAAAGGACATTTCACGAGAAAGACTGAACACACTTACCTTTAAATTTTGATCTAATGTTTGCCAGTTCTTTGTTTATTCTCTTTATTTCTGCTTCTTTACTTTTGCCTAAAAAAAGAGAGAACACAAATGCATTTACTTTAACTCACTTCTGAGCAAACATCTGTTCCCCGACAAGACCAACACCTCAGAATTAAAGGCAAAAAATCACTGCTTTTAGGAGGCAAAGAAAGAACCACACTGCCAGCAGCCAAAACCAGCAGGGAGGCAACTGGGACAGAAGCTGGGGCCCTGACACGGGCTGTCCCAGGTCAAAGCAGGGTGAGTCCAGAAGCACCACACAGGAAAGCAGCCACTCTAAAAACCGAAGGGGTCTACAGCACCATTGTTACTTTATTTTTTATTATTATTTTTATTTTAGAGACGGAAGAGGGGCCAAGGGAGGGAGAGAGAGAATCTGAAGCAGACTCTACGCTCAGCACAGAGCCGGATGCGGGGCTGGATCCCACAACGCTGGGATCATGACCTGAGCCGAAATCAAGAGTCAGACTTTCAATCGACCGAGCCACCCAGGCACCCCTACAGCACCATTTTTAATCCCCTCTTCTGCCACCGTTCTGGAACTGTAAGCACTCAAAATACCTGAACATTTTCCACAGTTAATAGTTAACTCCTAAAATTGACTGTTATTGCCATGGATAATTTTTGAAAGTATAAAGTTTTAATCCGTTTAGCAGCTTCCGATTTTCCTTCCCTATGAAATTCACCAAACTACAAAATCTGATAAATCTTTTACCACATGCAGTGAAGTCTGGGACGTTTTCTCCATTATATGCAAAAGAGATGGAAAGTACACCATATACACGACAGTCAGACTTTCGCTAAATTCTACACCTGTTGCAAACTGGACTCAATCCAACAAATATTTGTGTGTATGCAGCGTGTCGGCCATGGAATGGAGAGCAGACTATGCACGGTTTTGCTCCACCTTGACCGAATGTGGAAACCGAGGCTTCGAGAGTGCAGGACACTTCCTAAGGGCTACAAATCTTGACAAGTACTGTAAAAATGGAAGAAGCGATTCATCACACAGGACACAGTGAGCTGTATGTGGAAACACATCTGGGTAAATGCCCATCGCCCTGTGAAAGCCGGCACCAGTTTACTATCAAAGAGCCTCTCCAGGCGGGTCCTTGCGTTGGCGACAGCGCGCAGCGGGAGACGAAAGGAAAGCAGCCGCTGGAACAAGTACCGCCCCCCGCGCTCACAGACGCCCAGACACTGCGCTCGCCTGCGTCCTCCTCCAGAAATGCTGTCCACCTGCTCTGCCTCCCCTTGTGGCACGTCTGTCACCTCCTCCAGCAAGGCGGCCTCCCTCTCTCCAGGACGCTCCCAGAACATCATTTCTCTTTTACTGCTAATTTGCCATTAGGTAGGGCTTCCCATCTGCCAGATTAAAGGAACGCTGCTTTAAGCCAATCCCACCCTAGAAAGCCCCTAGGGAGCAGCTGGTCAGGACAGGGCCACGAGGCAGGCTCACTCACCAGGCACCGTTCGAGGTACCCTCGTACCGAGACCGACAGACAGACGTAGGTCAAAACAACACTTCCTGCCCTCAGGGAGCCACCGTTCCAGGCAGCGGTGGGGGCTGGAGACCTTTCACGGAACAAGCACAGCACGGTGAGCTCTGGGGAAACAGGGAGGCAGACAGGCTGGGAAGGGGCGTCCAGCCCCCCTCAGCAGCCCCGATGTCATGCAGGCCAGAGCCGATCACAACAGTCAAGATAAGGCACAGCCAGGCGCGCCTGGGAGGCTCAGTCGGTTGGGCGTCTGACTTCGGCTCAGGTCATGATCTCACAGTTCGTGAGTTCGACCCCACATCGGGCTCTGTGCTGACAGCTCAGAGTC